>NC_057812.1:348728267-348789388 GCF_018294505.1 Triticum aestivum | reverse complement strand
CCTCGCCTTGCCGGAAACTGCCGCCGCCGACGCCCCGAACCGGTATAAAACCGCCCCGGTCCGGTTTATTTTCTTTAGGTGATTTTGGTTTTCGTTAAAAAACGGTTTAGTTTTTTTAGATCTATTTAGAGAACGTTCTCTGTTTAGAACTAGTTAGTGAACGTTCGTTATTTAGTGTTTTCTTTTTCTGTTAATTTCGGCCAGGGGCCCATCCATGAAGATTTTTTTTACAGATTAGTCCCTGATTTTCAAATGACTATAACTTTTTACTCGTTAGTCCAAATCCAACGAAACCAACGCCCACGTCTTCGTTATGATCCCCTCTATCCAGTAATCCAACTCAAACATGTTTTTGAAAAGATTAAAATTTGAATTAGATCAGATTTTAATTCAAACTTCGTTTGATCATAACTTGAGTTTCGTAGCTCCGTTTGAGTTGATTCTTTTTGTAAATCGAAGCTCTTGACCTAAACTTTCTGATAAGGCCAAATTCACATAATTTTGGTACTGTTAGAAATTGTTTTATGTTGCAAGAGTTATTTGCTTGGTTGAAGTTTTCCGAATCGTCTTCTCCGTTCTTTCTGATCTTTTGGGTGATTGCTTATGTGTGGTTACTACTGCTTGCTTACGATAGAATGACCAGAGTGTGACGAGTAGGACTATCAAGAGTTTTGAGTGCGAATCATCTTCATCGACATTGCAGGAAAGTTCACACTTTGATCATACCATTTTCATACCCAGTTTTTATTACATTAGATCAAACCTCCAACATTGCATGATTAGGATCTAATTAAATTGTGGGTTGGGAAGTAGTTGATGAGGTAGGAACCTGTTGCCCTGCATTGAAACCTTGGGAGTTACTATTATGTTATGCTTATAGTGCCATGCTATGCTCGTAGACGTGGATTGGGTTTTGAGAGTATTCATGACAGATGTGAGATTGTTAATTAATGGTTTACTTAAGGTGGCAACTTAAACACACATCTGGGTGGATTGCTAGGGGCACCCTGGGGATATACCAGTGGACTTGCCCGGACACCTGGGTAAATACTAGTGTTGTCCTAGGAGATCCCGGGGATATACCGTGTGATCATCCTACGGTCCGCCACCCAGGCTCAAAGGGATCATAAGATTATTCATGCTAGAAACTTCCGTGTGCAGCCACAAGTTATTATGGGCTCTAGCATAGTTGATTAAGTCATGTGAACTCTTACAGTGGTAGACTAGCAGATGTAGGGGTTGTAGGTGGTACGGTCTACCCATCGTAAGGTGCAAACGCTTCAGAAAGACTATGTCTCGGTCATCCGTTTCTCAAACACCATGTAGTGTGAGAAATCCAACGGAGGAGATCGAGTCTTGTGGGTAAAAGTGCGCAAACCTCTGCAGAGTGTATAAACTAATCATGATTAGCCGTGTCCCCGGTTATGGACATCTTGAGTATCTAGTACGTGGATTATCATGTGAATCTCATCACGTTACTTTAAATTAAGTTTGTTGGGTTTAATGATGTTATTTAATTGGGATTGAGAATGCTGTCAACCATTCTCAATGTTTAACAACCACCATGATAGTTAAATAAAATTTATTCCTTTGTAGTAGGGAAAAATTGGCTTTTCGCAAAAACTATAACCATAGAGCTTTTCCACCAGCCAAATATGCATGTAGTGATAGCCATTGTTCATCATTCTCTATGGTGTGAATTTGCCAATACATTCAATGTACTGACCCTTTGTGGTTGCAACGTCTCATGTTGCAGGAATCTTACGACGAGTAAGTGATACGTTAGGGTTATGATTTCTACACTCAACTTTGTCGTTGGTGTTGATGGGAATCCACAACCTTGTTACTTCCGCTATTTTGGATTGAGGCAATAGTATTTACGTTACTTTATACATGTGATTTACCTCTGTTATAAATCCTCGAGTACTGTGTGTGTCAGCATACCGATCCAGGGATGACACTTAAGCATAGAGACTTGATCCATTCTGGTCGGGTCGCTACAACTTGATTCTGTGCAAAAACTGAAACTTTTGCACCGAGTAAAATAATTCTGACTTTTTTCAGAAGCATGAGAAAATCCTGATTATTTTTGCACAAGATTGATATACAAATTTCCCAGGTTATCCTAATTTTTTAGAATTTTTGGACTTACAGAAGTATACAAAGTTTCCAGATTACTATAGACTGTTTTGTTTTTGACAAATTCTATTTTCATTATGTTGTTTGCTTATTTTGATGAATCTATGAGTAGTATCGGAGGGTATGAACCATGGAGAAGTTGGAATACAGAAGATGTAACACCAATATAAATTTAGAATGAGTTCACAACAGTACCTAACTGGTGATTTGCTTTATTATACTAACAGAGCTTACGAGTTTTCTGTTGAGTTTTGTGTTGTGAAGTTTTCAAGTTTTGGGTGAAGTTTCAATGGACTACGGAATAAGGAGTGGCAAGAGCCTAAGATTTGGGATGCCCAAGGCACCAGAAGGTTATATTCTAGGACAACCGAGAGCCTAAGCTTGGGGATGCCCTGGATGGCACCCCCTCTTTCGTCTTCGTTCATCGGTAACCTTACTTGGAGCTATATTTTTATTCAATACATGATATGTGTTTTTCTTGGAGTAACATTTTATTTTATTAGGATTTGCTTGCTATTTGAACAATATCCCAAGGTCTGAAATTCTAAAATGTTAGAGAGTATTCACATAGTTACATAATTATTCCACTACTTATTGATCTTCACTATTATCTTTTGGAGTAGTTTGTCATTTGCTCTAGTTCTCCACTTATATCTTTTTAGAGCAGGGTGGTAGTTTTATTTTGTAGAAATTGATGAACGTTCATGCTTCACTTATATTATTTTGAGAGTCTCTAAACAACATGGTAATTTGTTTAGGTTATGAATTTGGTCCTAATATGATGGACATCCAAGAGGGATATAATAAAATCTTCAATATTAAGTGCATTGAATACTATGAGAAGTTTGATTCCTTATGATTGTTTTGAGATATAAAGATGGTGATATTAGAGTCGTGCTAGTGAGTAATTGTGGATTGTAGAATACTTGTGTTAAAGTTTGTGATTCCCATAACATGCACGTATGGTGAACCGTTATGTAACAAAGTTGGAGCATGATTTATTTATTGATTGTCTTCCTTATGAGTGGCAGTCGGGGAGGAGCTATGGTCTTTTCCTACCAATCTATCCCCCAAGGAGCATGCGCATAGTACTTTGTTTCGATGACCAATAGATTTTTGCAATAAGTATGTGAGTTCTTTATGACTAATGTTGAGTCCATGGATTATACGCAATCTCACCCTTCCACCATTGCTAGCCACTTTAGTACCGCACAACTCTCGCCGGTGCATTACACCCAGCATATACCCTTTCTCAAAACAGCCACCATACCTACCTATTATGGCATTTCCATAGCCATTCCGAGATATATTGCCATGCAACTTCCATCATTTCGTTTATTATGACACACTTCATCATTGTCATATTGATTTGCATGATCATGTAGTTGACATAGTATTTGTTGCAAAGCCACCGTTCATAATTTTTATACATGTCACTCTTGAGTCATTGCACATCCCAGTACACTGCCGGAGGCATTCATATAGAGTCATATATTTGGTCTAGTATCGAGTTGTAATTCTTGAGTTGTGAAGTAAATAAAAGTGTGAGGATCATCATTATTAGAGCATTGTTCCATGTGAGGAAAGGATGATGGAGACTATGATTCCCCCACTAGTCGGGATGAGACTCCGGACGAAAAAATAAATAAATAAAAGAGAGAAAAAGAGAGGCCAAAGAAGCCCAAATAAAAAATAAAAAATGAGAGAAAAGAGAGAAGGGGCAATGTTACTATCCTTTTTCCACACTTGTGCTTCAAAGTAGCACCATGATCTTCATGATAGGGAGTCTCCTATGTTATCACTTTCAAATACTAGTGGGAATTTTTCATTATAGAACTTGGCTTGTATATTCCAACGATGTGCTTCCTCAAATTTCCCTAGGTCGTCGTGAGCAAGTGATACGTCCATTCCGCATCATGCTTTTATATCGATATTTATTGCATTATGGGATGTTATTTCACTTTATGTCACAATTCTTATGGCTATTCTATCTTATTTTACAAGGTTTACATAAGGAGGGAGAATGCCGGCAGCTGGAATTCTGGCCTGGAAAAGGAGCAAATATTACAGACCTATTCTGCGCAACTCCAAAAGTCCTGAAACTCCACGGAACGTCTTAAAATAAATAAAGAAAAATCCTCGCCAAAGATGAAGGCCAGGGGCCCACACCCTGCTCACGAGGGTGGGGGGCGCCCCCCCTAGGGTGCGCCCCCCTACCTCATGGGCCCCCCTGGTGGCTCTCCGACGCCCATCTTCTCCTATATGAAGTCTTTCGATGAGAAAAAATAGGAAGGAACTTTTTGGGATGAGACTCCGCCGCCACGAGGCGGAACCTTGGCGGATCCAATCTAGAGCTCCGGCAGAGCTGTTCTGCCGGGGAAACTTCCCTCCGGGAGGGGGAGATCATCACCATCGTCATCACCAACGCTCCTCTCATTGGGAGAGGGCAATCTCCATCAACATATTCACCATCACCATCTCATCTCCAAACCCTAGTTCATCTCTTGTACCCAATTCTTGTCTCAAAGTCCGGGATTGGTGCTAGTAGGTTGCTAGTAGTGTTGATTACTCCTTGTAGTTGATGCTAGTTGGTTTAATTGGTGGAAGATCATATGTTCAGATCCTATATGCATATTATTACCCCTCTTATTATGAACATGAATATGCTTTGTGAGTAATTACGTTCGTTCCTGAGGACAAGGGAGAAGTCTTGCTATGAGTAGTCATGTGAATTTGGTATTTGTTTGATATTTTGATAAGATGTAAGTTGTCTAGCCTCTAGTGGTGTTATGTGAATGTCGACTACATAACACTTCACCATTATTTGGTCCTAGAGGAAGGCATTGGGAAGTAGTAAGTAGATGATGGGTTGCTGGAGTGACAGAAGCTTAAACCCTAGTTTATGTGTTGCTTCATAAGGGGCTGATTTGGACCCATATGTTTCATGCTATGGTTAGGTTTACCTTAATACTTTTGTTGTAGTTGCGGATGCTTGCAATAGAGGTTAATCATAAGTGGGATGCTGGTTCAAGTAAGAACATCACCCAAGCACCGGTCCACCCACATATCAAATTATCAAAGTACCGAACACGAATCATATGAACATGATGAAAACTAGCTTGACGATATTCCCATGTGTCCCCAGGAGCGCTTTTCCTATTATAAGAGTTTGTTCCGGCTTGTCCTTTGCTACAAAAGGATTGGGCCACCTTGCTGCACTTTATTTACTTTTGTTACTTGTTGCTCGTTACAATTCATCCTATCACAAAACTATCTGTTACGACTTATTTCAGTACTTGCAGAGAATACCTTACTGAAAACTGCTTATCATTTCCTTCTGCTCCTCGTTGGGTTCGACAGTCTTACTTATCGAAAGGACTATGATAGATCCCCTATACTTGTGGGTCATCAAGACACTTTTCTGGCGCCATTGCCGGGGAGTGTAGCGCCTTTGCTAGGTGGAATTTGGTAAGGAAAAATTTATATAATGTGCTGAAATTTACTGTCACTTGTTACTATGGAAACTAATTCTCTGAGGGGCTTGTTCGGGGTATCTTCACCCCATCCAGTAGAGCAAAGAGTTGCTCCTCAACCTACTGAACCTATTGAAAATGAAACTCCTTTTGAATTTCCTTCGGGTATGATGGAAAGACTGCTAGCTAACCCTTTTACAGGAGATGGAACAAAGCATCCTGATGAGCACTTAATATATGTGGATGAAGTTTGTGGATTATTTAAGCTTGCAGGTATACCCGATGATGTTGCTAAGAAGAAGGTCTTCCCTTTATCTTTGAAGGGAGACGCGTTGATATGGTATAGGCTATGTGATGATATGAGATCATGGGACTATAAAAGATTGAAGTTGGAATTTCATCAAAAGTATTACCCTATGCATCTTGTTCATCGTGATCGCAATTATATATATAATTTCTGGCCTCGCGAAGGAGAAAGCATCGCTCAAGCTTGGGGGAGGCTTAAATCAATGTTATATTCATGCCCCAATCATGAGCTCCCGAGAGAAATAATTATGCAAAGTTTTTATGCTCGGCTTTCTGATAACAATCGCACCATGCTCGATACTTCTTGTGATGGCTCTTTTATGATGAAGACTATTGAATTCAGATGGAATTTATTGGATAGAATTAAACGCAACTCTAAAGATTGGGACCTCGACGAAGGTAAGGAGTCAGGTATGACACCTAAGTTTGATTGTGTTAAATCTTTTATGGACACCGATATTTTCCGTAAGTTTAGCACTAAATATGGACTTGACTCTGAGATAGTAGCTTCTTTCTGTGAATCTTTTGCTACTTATGTTGATCTCCCTAAGGAGAAGTGGTTTAAATATCATCCTCCCATAGAAGTAAAAGTAGCTACACCTATTAAAGTTGAAGAAAAGACTGTCATTTATAATGATCCTATTGTTCCTACTTCTTATATTGAGAAACCACCTTTCACTGTTAGAATAAAGGATCATGCTAAAGCTTCAACTGTTGTTTGTAAAAGCAATATTAGAACTTATACACCTCCTAAGAAAGTTAAAGTAGAACCTAATATTGCTATTGTTAAAGATCTCTTGTCTGATAAAATTGATGGGCATGTTATTCACTTCGAAGGTGAAACTGCTAGAATTGCTAAACCTTGTGCTAAAGATAAACATAGACCTGTGGTAGGCGTGCCTGTTATTTCTGTTAAAATAGGAGATCATTGTTATCATGGCTTATGTGGTATGGGTGCTAGTGCTAGTGTAATACCTATTGATTTATATGAAGAAATTAAGAATGAAATTGCACCTGTTGAGTTAGAAGATATTGATGTCACAATTAAACTTGCCAATAGAGACACTATTTCACCAATTGGAATTGTTAGAGATGTTGAAGTCTTGTGTGGGAAAACTAAATATCCTGCTGATTTTCTTGTTCTTACTTCTCCGCAAGATAGCTTTTGTCCCATTATATTTGGTAGACCCTTCTTAAATATTGTCAATGCTACCATAGATTGCACAAAGAATGTTGTTACTGTTGGCTTGGATGATATGGTTCATGAGTTTAATTTCTCTAAATTTAGTAAACAACATCGCGAGGAAGAATTACCTAGTAAGGATGAAATTATTGGTCTTGCTTCTATTGCCATACCTCCTAGTGATCCTTTAGAACACTATTTGCTAGACCATGAAAATGATATGTTCATGAATGAAAGAAGGGAAATAGATGAAGTATTCTTTAAACAGGAACCTATGCTGCAACACAATTTGCCTATTGAAATCTTAGGGGATCCTCCTCCACGCAAGGGTGATCCCGTGTTTGAGCTTAAACCTTTGCCTGATAATCTTAAATATGCTTATCTTGATGAAAAGAAGATATATCCTGTTATTATTAGTGCTAACCTTTCAGAGCATGAAGAAGAAAGATTATTGAAAACTCTGAAGAAGCATTGTGCTACTATTGGATATACTCTTGATGATCTCAAGGGCATTAGTCCCACTCTATGTCAACATAAAATAAATTTGGAAGCAGATGCCAAACCAGTTCGTGATCCTCAACGACGTCTGAATCCTAAAATGAAAGAAGTGGTAAGAACAGAAATATTAAAGCTTCTGGAGGCAGGTATAATCTATCCTGTTGCTGATAGTGAGTGGGTAAGTCCTGTCCATTGTGTCCCTAAGAAGGGAGGTATTACTGTTGTTCCTAATGATAAAGATGAATTGATTCCACAAAGAATTATCACAAGTTATAGGATGGTAATTGATTTTCGCAAATTAAATAAAGCTACTAAGAAAGATCATTACCCCTTACCTTTTATTGATCAAATGCTAGAAAGATTATGCAAACATACACACTATTGCTTTCTAGATGGTTATTCTGGTTTCTCTCAAATACCTGTGTCGGCTAGAGATCAATCAAACACTACTTTTACATGCCCTTTTGGTACTTTTGCTTATAGACGTATGGCTTTTGGTTTATGTAATTCACCTGCTACCTTTCAAAGATGCATGATGGCTATATTCTCTGACTTTTGTGAAAAGATTTGTGAGGTTTTCATGGACGACTTTTCCGTCTATGGTTCCTCTTTTGATGATTGCTTGAGCAATCTTGATTGAGTTTTGCAGAGATGTGAAGAAAATAATCTTGTCTTGAATTGGGAAAAGTGCCACTTTATGGTTAATGAAGGTATTGTCTTGGGGCACAAAGTTTCTGAAAGAGGTATTGAAGTTGATAAAGCCAAGGTTGATGCTATTGAAAAGATGCCATGTCCCAAGGACATCAAAGGTATAAGAAGTTTCCTCGGTCACGCTGGATTTTATAGGAGGTTCATTAAGGACTTCTCAAAAATTTCTCGGCCTCTGACTAATTTATTGCAAAAAGATATACCATTTGTCTTTGATGATGATTGTGTAGAAGCATTTGAAATACTTAAGAAAGCATTAGTCATTGCACCTGTTGTTCAGCCACCTGATTGGAATTTACCCTTTGAAATTATGTGTGATGCTAGTGATTATGCTGTAGGTGCTGTTCTAGGGCAAAGAGTTGATAAAAAATTAAATGTTATCCATTATGCTAGTAAGACTCTAGACAATGCTCAAAGAAATTATGCTACTACTGAAAAAGAGCTTTTAGCAGTTTATTTGCTTGTGATAAGTTCAGATCTTATATTGTTGATTCTAAAGTAACTATTCAAACTGATCATGCTGCTATTAAATATCTTATGGAAAAGAAAGATGCTAAACCTAGACTTATTAGATGGGTTCTCTTGCTACAAGAATTTGATTTGCATATTGTTGATAGAAAGGGAGCTGAGAACCCCGTTGCAGACAACTTGTCTAGGTTAGAAAATATTCTTGATGACTCACTACCTATTAATGATAGCTTTCCTGATGAACAATTAAATGTTATAAGTACTTCTCATAGTACTCCATGGTATGCTGATTATGCTAATTATATTGTTGCTAAATTTATAGCACCTAGCTTCAATACCAACAAAAGAAAAAGTTTTTCTATGATTTAAGACATTACTTTTGGGATGACCCACATCTTTATAAAGAAGGAGTAGATGGTGTTATTAGATGTTGTGTACCTGAGCATGAACAGGAACAGATCCTACGCAAGTGTCATTCCGAGTCTTATGGAGGACACCACGCTGGAGATAGAACTGCACATAAGGTATTGCAATCTGGTTTCTATTGGCCTACTCTCTTCAAGGATGCCTGTAAGTTTGTCTTGTCTTGTGATGAATGTCAAAGAATTGGTAATATTAGTAGACGTCAAGAAATGCCTATGAATTATTCTCTTGTTATTGAACCGTTTGATGTTTGGGGCTTTGATTATATGGGAACTTTTCCTTCCTCTAATGGATAGACACATATTTTAGTTGCTGTAGATTACGTTACTAAGTGGGTAGAAGCTATTCCAACTAGTAGTGCTGATCATAACACTTCTATTAAAATGCTTAAGGAAGTTATTTTCCCGAGGTTTGGAGTCCCTAGATATTTAATGACTGATGGTGGTTCACACTTTATTCATGGTTCTTTCCGTAAAATGCTTGCTAAATATGATGTTAATCATAGAATTGCATCTCCTTATCACCCACAGTCTAGTGGTCAAGTAGAGTTGAGCAATGGAGAGCTCAAATTAATTTTGCAAAAGACTGTTAATAGGTCTAGAAAGAATTGGTCCAAGAAACTTGATGATGCATTATGGGCATATAGAACTGCATATAAAAATCCTATGGGTATCTCTCCATATAAAATGGTTTATGGAAAAGCATGTCACTTACCTCTCGAACTAGAACATAAGGCATATTGGGCTATTAAAGAGCTCAACTATGATTTTAAACTTGCCGGTGAGAAGAGGTTATTTGATATTAGCTCACTTGATGAATGGAGAACCCAAGATTATGAAAATGCCAAGTTGTTTAAAGAAAAAGTTAAAAGGTGGCATGACAAGAGGATACAAAAGCGTGAGTTTAATATAGGTGATTATGTATTGCTATAAAACTCTCGTTTAAGATTTTTTGCAGGAAAACTTCTCTCTAAATGGGAAGGCCCCTATGTTATCGAAGAGGTCTATCGTTCCGGTGCCATTAAAATCAACAACTTCGAGGGCACAAATCCGAAGGTGGTAAATGGTCAAACAATTAAACATTATATCTCAGGTAATCCCATAAATGTTGAAACCAATATTATTGAAACCGTAACCCCGGAGGAATACGTAAGGGACACTTTCCGGAATGTTTCAGACTCCGAAAAGGAATAGGTATGTGGTACGGTAAGTAAATCGACTCCAAAACAATTTTAAGGCAATATTTCTCTGTTTTGGAATATTTAGAAAAATAGAAAAATAAGTAGCAGTCCGGGAAGGACACGGGGGCCCCACGAGGGTGGGGGGCATGCCCTACCCCCCTGGGCGCGCCCCCCTACCTCGTGAGCACCTTGTGTGCCTTCCGGACTCCGTTTTCTTGCACGTTACGTATTTTGGTCGGTAAAAATTCATTATATATTCTCCCGAAGGTTTTGACTCCCATATCATGCAAACTTCCTCTGTTTTTGTTTTCGAGCTGTTGCTGCTGCAGATTAGAGCAAGATGTATTCTCAAGAGTCAATCGGGGCGAGCCGGGTATCTAATCCGGCACCGGAACTAAGAGCAAACAGCGACGCTGACCACTTTGGGCCAGCAACGGAGGAGGAGACGGAGGCTGACTTGATGAGGGTAGATGCCATGGAGGATCAAGAAGTCACCTCTCGCCTCTGAGCTGGGTTCACGATGGGGGAACTACAGAGCTCAGCTATTCCAAACTCGGTTATCCCTTCTAATGTTAGATTTCTTTCTTATGAAAATATGAAGAGGAGTGTCACTTGTTCTCCCGCAGCTATGCAACACCCTTGGGTGCAAGGAGCTTTAGCTGTCACAGGAAAGCTTCGTAAGGAAATAATGGACCTCAAACTGCAAGTCAATAAGCTCGAGGAGGAGAACCGCATCCTGAGGGGAATCATCGCCAAGAATATTACACCGACAACAAAGAATGAGACATAATCACATGAGTATGGGCACTCCCCTTGGCAACTGCCAAGCTTGGGGGGGGGTGCCCCGGTATCGTATCACAATCACAACTCCTATCTTTGCCGTTTTTCTTAATTCTATCCTATTAGTAGTATCTTGATCTAGTAGAATAAAGTTTATGGCATGATCTAGTTTTGAGTTTGCTTTATGATCTCTTTATGTAATTGAGTCTGTGAGCTATATATAATAAAGATTAGTGTTGAGTCAAGGGCTTGATTATTTTTGCCATGATCTTGGGTGAATAAAAGAAAGAGAAAAAGAATAAAAAGAAACAAAAAGTTCATATTAATCTTACTGAGAGTAATGACTTCACATGGGAAGAGTATGATGATTAAAAGTTGTTGGGAGTTGGCAGACATAGCTTTGGTCATTGCTGCAATTAATAGGAAGTAATAAGGAAAGAGAGATTTTCACATATAGATATATTATCATTGATATCTTTTATGATTGGGAGCACTCATTAAAATATGACATGCTAAAGAGTTGATGTTGGACAAGGAAGACAACGTAATGAGTTATGTATTTCTTATATCTAAGATAAAGTATGTTGTCATGGATCCTCTAACTTGTTGAGCTTGCCTTTCCCCCTCATGCTAGCCAAATTCTCAGCACCAAGTAGAAATACTACTTGTGCTTCCAAATACCCTTAAACCAGTTTTGCCATGAGAGTCCACCATATCTACCTATGGATTGAGTAAGATCCTTCAAGTAAGTTGTCATCGGTGCAAAGCAATAAAAATTGCTCTAAATATGTATGATTGATTGGTGTGGGAGAAATAGGCTTTATACGATCTTGTGATGTGGAAGTAATAAAAGCGACGGACTGCATAATAAAGGTTCATATCACAAGGGGCAATATAAAGTGACGTTCTTTCGCATTGAGATTTTATATATCCAACCATAAAAGCGCATGGCAACCTCTGCTTCCCTCTGCGAAGGGCCTATCCTTTATTATTATCTTCTACCTTCTGCAAGAGTCATGGTGATCTTCACCTTTTCTTTTTCATTTTATCCTTTGGCAAGCTCAGCATGTTGGAAAGAACATGATATATATATCTAATTGGATGTAGGGAAGCATGAACCATTATTGTTGACATTACCCTTGAGGTTAAAGGTTGTGGGGCAAAACTATAAGCCCCTATCTTTCTCTGTGTTCGATTAAAACTCCGTAACCACAAGTATCGCGTGAGTGTTAGCAATTATGGAGGACTAAATGATAGTTGAGTATGTGGACTTGCTTTTTAGCTCTGACATAGACTCTTTCCGATGTTATGATAATTGCAATTGCTTCAATGAATGAGATTATAGTTTGTCGGAGCCCAATAAGGTTTATGATTTATACTTTTGCATTGCGAATAGATAATCACTTGAATATAAGTAATCATATGACAAAAGCTATATACGTTGCTATTATGAGAATAATCATGATGCCTTCATGTCCGTATTTTGTTTTTTCATCGACGCCTCTACCTCTATACATGAGGACATATTTATTGTTATCGGCTTTTCGCTTGAGGACAAGCGAGGTCTAAGCTTGGGGAGTTGATACGTCCATTCTGCATCATGTTTTTATATCGATATTTATTGCATTATAGATTGTTATTTCACTTTATGTCACAATACTTATGGCTATTCTCTCTTATTTTACAAGGTTTACATAAGGAGGGAGAATGCCGGCAGCTGGAATTCTGGGCTGGAAAAGGAGCAAATATTAGAGACCTATTCTGCCCAACTCCAAAAGTCCTGAAACTCCACGGAACGTCCATAAATAAATAAAGAAAAATCCTCGCCAAAGATGAAGGCCAGGGGGGCCACACCCTGCTCACGAGGGTGGAGGGCGCCCCCCCTAGGGTGCGCCCCCCTACCTCGTGGGCCCCCTGGTGGCTCTCTGATGCCCATCTTCTCCTATATGAAGTCTTTCGATGAGAAAAAAATAGGAAGGAACTTTTTGGGACGAGACTCCGCCGCCACGAGGCGGAACCTTGGTGGATCCAATCTAGAGCTCCGGCAGAGCTGTTCTGCCTGGGAAACTTCCCTATAGGAGGGGGAATCATCACCATCGTCATCACCAACGCTCCTCTCATCGAGAGAGGGCAATCTCCATCAACATCTTCACCAGCACCATCTCATCTCCAAACCCTAGTTCATCTCTTGTATCCAATTCTTGTCTCAAAGTCCGGGTTTGGTGCTAGTAGGTTGCTAGTAGTGTTGATTACTCCTTGTAGTTGATGCTAGTTGGTTTAATTGGTGGAAGATCATATGTTCAGATCCTATATGCATATTATTACCCCTCTGAATATGAACATGAATATGCTTTGTGAGTAATTACGTTCGTTCCTGAGGACAAGGGAGAAGTCTTGCTATGAGTAGTCATGTGAATTTGGTATTCGTTTGATATTTTGATAAGATGTATGTTGTCTAGCCTCTAGAGGTGTTATGTGAACGTCGACTACATAACACTTCACCATTATTTGGGCCTAGAGGAAGGCATTGGGAAGTAGTAAGTAGATGATGGGTTGCTAGAGTGACAGAAGGTTAAACCCTAGTTTATGCATTGCTTCGTAAGGGGCTGATTTGGACCCATATGTTTCATGCTATGGTTAGGTTTACCTTAATACTTTTGTTGTAGTTGCGGATGCTTGCAATAGAGGTTAATCATAAGTGGGATGCTTGTTCAAGTAAGAACAGCACCCAAGCACCGGTCCACCCACATATCAAATTATCAAAGTATCGAACGCGAATCATATGAACGTGATGAAAACTAGCTTGACGATATTCCCATGTGTCCCCGGGAGCGCTTTTCCTATTATAAGAGTTTGTTCCGGCTTGTCCTTTGCTACAAAAGAATTGGGCCACCTTGCTGCACTTTATTTACTTCTGTTACTTGTTGCCCGTTACAATTCATCCTACCACAAAACTATCTGTTACCACTTATTTCAGTACTTGCAGAGAATACCTTGCTGAAAACCGCTTATCATTTCCTTTTGCTCCTCGTTGGGTTCGATACTCTTACTTATCGAAAGGACTACGATAGATCCCCTATACTTGCGGGTCATCAGCAAGCAAGTTGGATGCACATCCACTTAGTTTTCTTTTGAGCTTTCATGCACTTATGGCTCTAGTGCATAAGTTGCATGGCAATCCCTACTCACTCACATTGATATCTATTGATGGGCATCTCCATAGCCCGTTGATACGCCTAGTTGATGTCAGACTATCTCCTTCTTTTTGTCTTCTCCACAACCACCATGTCCTATTACACCTACAGTGCTATGTCCATGGCTCACGCTCATGTATTGCATGAAAGTTGAAAAGGTTTGAGAACATCAAAAGTATGAAACAATTGCTTGGCTTGTCATCGGGGTAGTGCATGATTTAAATCCTTTGTGTGGTGAAGATGGAGCATAGCCAGACTATATGATTTTGTAGGGATGACTTTCTTTGGCCTTGTTATTTTGAGAAGACATGATTAGTTTATTAGTATGCTTGAAGTATTATTGTTTTTATGTCAATATTAAACTTTTGTTTTGAATCTTATGGATCTGAATATTCATGCCACAATAAAGAAAATTACACGGATAAATATGTTAGGTAGCATTCCACATCAAAAATTATGTTTTTATCATTTACCTACTGAAGGACGAGCAGGAATTAAGCTTGGTGATGCTTGATACGTCTCCAGCGTATCTGTAATTTTTTATTGTTCCATGCTATTATATTATCCATCTTGGATGTTTTATATGGATTAATATGCTATTTTATGACAAACCTATTAACCTAGAGCCCAGTGCTAGTTTCTGTTTTTCCTTGTTTTTGAGTTTTACAGAAAAAGAATATCAAAGGGAGTCCAAATGAGCTGAAAATTTACGGTGATTTTTTATGGACCAGAAGAAGGCCTCGAAGCAAAAGAGTTGGGACAAAAGAGTCCCGAGGCAACAACAAGGGTGGAGGGCGCGCCCACTATAACATCCCAAATTTTCAATTTGGAATGTTATACATTAGGTCATCATGCATATCATATTTTATTTTGTTTTGGTTTTGATCCTAGAAAATCCTAAGCAACTCAAGGACCCACGGAGAGAGTTGGGGATTTTGTTATTTACATATTTGAGTTTTCTCAAATTATGTAAATAGGATCATTTGATTTTATTTATTTTATCATCAATTATTTCTATTACAAAAATATGAGAGCGGGAATAAAATGACTTTCCCAAAATATAGAAATATTGAGGATTTAATAAAAAAAAATCAAATAAGATTTATTTCAGAGTTTTTCGGTATTTTATTTGAATTTAGGAAAAACTGCGCGTTTTTCAAAGTTGTAGTTTGGGCCCAGATAAATGTTCACTTTATCGGGCTTGATTTTAGAAACCCGGGAAAACTTATTTCGTGAATTTTGGAGTCCATTTAGTATTTCTTTTTTATTTTCTTCCGAACGGAATTTAAAAAAAACGCGGAACCGACTATGGGCCGTACTCGGCCAGGACACCGCCGGCCGAGGCCTTTATAAGCCGCCGCCCCAGCCCGAAAGCCCAGCCGCCCCAGCCGAAACCCTAACCCTAGCCCAGCCCCGCCTTTCCGCCGACTTGCCGAAGCAGCGCGCCGCCCGAGGTTCGCCGCCGCCTAGTTTTCCATGCCGTTAAAAAAATATTCTTTTCGTCGTTTTTCTTTTTCGTCGGATTTTTCGCGGTTATTTTCTGATCGCGATTTCTGATCCGATTTTCGTTTTAGTATAACTTTTCGCTCGTTTATCGGAATCAGGCGATTCAAGCGCTTGGAGTTTCGTCTCGAAACCCTCTTTCCGAATAATCAACTTAAACATGTTTTTGCTACTATAAAATTTGCCCTAGATCCAGATTACTAGAACGAAGTTGTTTTCTGTCGCCGTTTGACTTCTTTTGCTTCGTTCGATTTGATTCTTTTTGCCAACCAGGGTTCTTAAGTTAAACTTTCTGGTTAGATTTCTATTTGAGTTTTACCTGTGCACTAGATGAGTACTTATTGTATGCTTGTTGTTTGTCTGCGATAGAATACCCGGAGTGCGCCGCCTGTTACTTCGAATCTCTAGGTTTCGGGGATCATCAGCAAGGCAAGTAACACTTTGATCATACCTTTTTCTACAACCCAGTTTTATTGCATTAGATCAATTTTCACACATTGCATGATTAGGATCTAATTAAATTGTGGGATGGTAAGTAGATGAGGTAGTACCTATTACCTGTTTATTATCAATCCTTTGGGAGTTACTTCTACGTTTGCTTATTATGCCATGCTATGCTAGTAGACGTGGATTGGGTGAGTGAAATCCATGACAGATGTGAGATTGATGATTAAGGGTTTATCTAAGGTGGCAACCTAACACACATCTGGGTGGATTGAGGCACCTGGGGTTTCCAGGACTTGCCTGTTTTTCTTTTGGACCGCCACCCAGGCTCAAAGGGATCATGAGATTATTCATACTAGAAACTTCCGTGTGCAGCCACAAGCCATTATGGGCTCTGGCATAATTGACTAAGTTGTGCGAACTCTTACAGTGGTAGACTAGCAGATGTGGGGGGTGTAGGTGGTACGGTCTACCCGATCGTAAGGTGCTAGCGCTTCTGAAAGACTATGTCTCGGTCATCCGTTTCTCAAACACCCTGTAGTGCGAGAAACCAAACGGAGGCGATCGAGTCTTGTGGGGAAAAGTGCGCAAACCTCTGCAGAGTGTAATAAACTAATCATGATTAGCCGTGTCCCCGGTTATGGACATCTTGAGTATCTAGTACTTGGATTTTCATGTGAATCTCAACATGTTACTCTAAAGTTAATTTTGTTGGGTTTAATGATGTTACTTTAATTGGGATTGAGAATGCTGTCAACCATTCTCAATGTTTAACAACCACCATGATAGTAATTAAATTTATTCCTTTGAAGTAGGGAAAAATTGGCTTTACGCAAAAACTGTAACCATAGAGCTTTCCACCAGCCAAATATGCATATAGTATAGCTGTTGCATTCCATTACTCTCTATGTGTTACCTTGCCAGCATATTCCATGTGCTGACCCGTTTTCGGGCTGCAATGTTAATGTTGCAGACTTTTCAGACGATGATTAAGGAGTTTTTAGGTCATGGTTCTATACTCAGTGATGCCGTTGGAGTTGATGGACTCACTTATCTTCCAAGCCTTCCGCTGTTATCGTTATTAGATGGCCTTAAGCCATATTTATTGCAATAAGCTCTTTTGAGACACTCGATGTAATAAGTGTGTGATTGCTACTCTGCTATAAATCCTCTGAGTACTGTGTGGTGTCAGCATTACTGATCCAGGGATGTCACCGGAGCACAGAGATCAGACTGTTTGAGGTCTGGTTGCTACACCCACCCCCTAAGGCGTACCCCCCTACCTTGTTGCTGCCCGGTGGACCGCCCTTGAGGTGAAACCGATGCCAAAAATTCCTATAAATCCAAAAAAACCAAAAGAAACCTAGATCGGGAGTTCCATAGCCGCAAGCCTCTATTGCCACGAAAAACCAATCAGACGCCCATTACGGCACCCTGCCAGAGGGGGAAACCATCACCGGTGGCCATCCTAATCATCCCGGCGGTCTCCATGACGAGGAGGGAGTAGTTCACCCTTGGGGATGAGGGTACGTACCAGTAGCTATGTGTTTTATCTCTCTCTCTCTCTCGTGTTCTTGATTTGGCACAATCTTGATGTACCGCATGCTTTGTTATTAGAGTTGAATCACATGGTGTTTCTCCCCCTCTATCTTCTTGTGATGACTTGAGTTTTCCCTTTGAGGTTTCACTATTATCGGATTGGATACTATTATGGATTTGAGAACACTTGATGTATGTCTTACATGGGATACTCATGGTGACAATGGGGTGTTCTATTTATTCACATGATGTATGTTTTGGCCCTCAACTCGCGGATTCCCGAGGTGACATTGGGGTAATCTATGCATAGGGGTTGGTGCATGTTTTCGTCCTGGTTTCTCTCGTAGGAATCTTGGGGCACTCTTTGAGGTTCTTTATGTTGGATTGCTATCGTTTTCTGCATGTCAAGTATATGTTCCTATGACCATGAGATCATGCAACTCACTAACACCGGAGGAATACCTTGTGTGTACCAAACGTCCCAACATAAATAGGTGACTATAAAGGTGCTCTACAGATATCTCCAAGGGTGTTTGTTGAGTTGGCATGGATCAAGACTGGGATTTGTCACTTTGTATGACAGAGAGGTCTCTCTAGGCCCTCTCGGTAATACATCATCACAATGAGCTTGCATGCAATGTGACTCATGGGTTAGCCAAGGGATCTTGTATTACAGAACGAGTAAAGATACTTGCCGATAACAAGATTGAACTAGGTATGGTGATAGTGATGATCGAATCTCTCGCAAGTAACATACCTATAGGCAAAGGGAACTACATACATGATTAGCTGAATCCTTGACATCGAGGTTGGGCCGATAAAGATCTTTGTAGAATATGTAGGAACCAATATGGACATCCAGGTTCCGCCATAGCACTACAAAGAAAGACACATCTGTGACATTTTGGGTTGAACGAATTTTTTTCTATCATGCTTATGACACTTGAAGATAATTGTGAAAAAACATGGTATCATCATAGATGTTGTGGGGTCCTACTTCTATGACAAAAAATCATGACAGAAAATGGGCTTTTCGTCCTGGGCGGGCCGGAGATGCTGTTGCATGACATTCTTTGGGCCATCCATGACGGAAAAAATCATGGTAGAAGCGAGGGCGAGGAAAATATCATGGAGTTCCCGGTTATGGTGGGTGGTCGGGGCCGAGCGATGCACTGTGGTTTGCGTGTTTCTCTCGTGTACGTGTGTGTGTGTGTGTGTGTGTGTGTGCGAGGCGTTGGCTAACTGAACCCGGAGCGATCGCGCGTTACTGAACCCGAGCGATCGATCCCTTGGTTGTTAACTGAATCCGAGCGATTCATTCACTGCTGACTGAACCTGAGCAATCCCTTCACTGCTACTGCAAACGGAACCCAAGCGATCGATCACTGCTCCTGCTTACTGAAGCCGATCGAGCCCCTATGTGAGACGTAGCCAGCCGGTGTTGGGTTGCCTCTCGATGAACAGTGACTGTTGCTACCATGCACACGTTACGTAGAACGAGTCGAGATGTGGTGAGTCGAGCCGGTTGGTTGGATGTGGATGAACAGTTCCTGGTGGGGGTTGAATGAACAGGACCCCGTGGTAGTAGGCCGTTGTCGCTGGATGAACAGGACCCCGAGGAGGAGGCTGCACCCCAGCCGGTTGGGGGTGGATGAATAGGACCCCGTGGGAGGCTCTATGAACAGCAACCGGTGCCATGGATGAATAGTGGCCCATGGAGGCTGGAGGAGGTCGACGGTGGATGAACAATAGCCCGTGGAGGTTGGAGCGAGGCAGTAGATGGTGGATGATGCATCTCCAACGTATCTATAATTTTTGATTGTTCCATGCTATTATATTATCTGTTTTGGATGTTTTATATGCATTATTATGCTATTTTATATTATTTTTGGGACTAACCTATTAACCTAGAGCCTAGTGCTAGTTTTTGTTTTTTCCTTCTTTTAGAGTTTCACAGAAAAGGAATACCAAACGGAATGAAACTTTTGCGATGATTTTTCTTGGACTAGAAGACACCTAAAGGACTTGGAGTGCAAGTCAGGGAAGCCACGAGGTAGCCACAAGGACGGAGGGCGCGCCCCCGTCCTTGTGGGCCCCTCGTGACTCCACCGACCTATTTCTTCCGCCTATATATTCTTAAATATTCCAAAACTGACCAGGAGAGCCACGAAAACACTTTTCCACCACCGCAACCTTCTGTACCTGTGAGATTCAAGCTAGGGGCCTTTTCCGGCCTCCTACCGGAGGGGGATTTGATAATGGAGGGCTTCTACATCAATACCATTGCCTCTCCGATGAAGCGTGAGTAGTTTACCTCAGGCCTACGGGTCCATAGCTAGTAGCTAGATGGCTTATTCTCCCTCTTTGATTCTCAATACCATGTTCTCCTCAATGTTCTTGGAGATATATCCGATGTAATACTCTTTTGCGGTGTGTTTGCTAAGATTTGATGAATTGTGGATTTATGATCAGCTTATCTATCAATATTATTTGAATCTCCTCTGAATTCTTATATGCATGATTTGATATCTTTGCAAGTCTCTTCGAACTATCAATTTGGTTTGGCCAACTAGATTGGTTTTTCTTGCAATGGGAGAATTGCTTAGCTTTGGGTTCAATCTTGCGGTGCTCAATCACAGTGATAGAAGGGGAACCGACATGTATTGTATTGTTGCCATCGAGGATAACAAGATGGGGTTTTCATCATATTGCTTGAGTTTATCCTGCTACATCATGTCATCTTACTTAATGCGTTACTCTGTTCTATGAACTTAATACTCTAGATGCAGGCAGCAGTCGGTCGATGTGTGGAGTAATAGTAGTAGATGCAGGCAGGAGTTGGTCTACTTGATACAGACGTGATGCCTATATTCATGATCATTGCCTTAGATATCGTCATAACTATGTGCTTTTCTATCAATTGCTCGGCAGTAATTTGTTCACCCATCGTAATATTTTCTATCTTGAGAGAAGCCTCTGGTGAAACCTATGCCCCCCGGGTCTATTTTCCATCATATAAGTTTCCGTTCTACAATTTTTGTTTCCTACTTACTTTCTTTGCAATATTTTACTTTTCGTTCCATAAACGAAAAATACCAAAAATATTACTTTACTGTTTATCCATCTCTATCATATCTCACTTTGCAAATAACCGTGAAGGGATTGACAACCCCTTATCGCATTGGGTGCAAGTTGGTGTTTGTCTGTGCAGGTATTCGGTGACTTGCACGCTGTCTCCTACTGGATTGATACCTTGGTTCTCAAAACTACATGAAATACTTACTCTACTTTGATGCATCACCCTTTCCTCTTCAAGGGAAAAACCAATGCAAGCTCAAGAAGCAGCAGGAAGAATTTTTGGCGTCATTGCTGTCGCGGGAAACCACGACCACCTATGGGACTAAGAGGCCCCTTGCTGGTTTGGCAGGGGGTGACGCATTACACAAAGAGCAGACGAGCGTGGGGCAGCACGGCAAAGATCACGCATGCAATTTTACCCAGGCTCGGGCCGCCGCGAGGCATAAAACCCTACTCCTGCTTTGGTGGATTGATGGTGGAAAGGTGGCGGCGGAGCATAGTACACTTGCCCGACAGGGGTTGCTTCAAGGCAGCAGCGACTACGCGCGTATGGGGGTGTTAGTTATCCAACCTTGTAACCTCCTCTACGGTTGCCATGGGCCTCCTTTTATAGATCAAGGGGTTAGCACAGTGGCAAAGTAGTCATTCTGCACTTATAAGATAGCAAACAATGCTATCATACCTAACTCTGCGGGCAGACAGGGCACATTAAATGCAGCGCTCAATGTCACATCGTTGGTTGCCCGGCAAGGCTTGCCGGGCTATCTTGCCAGCTCCGCACCTGCTCGCTTGACACGTCACAGGATGGGTGTTGTCTATGGGTTTCTCCTGTAGAAAACGGCTGCCACTTAATCACTTTGCGGCTTGACACCGCACTGATTGATGACGTGGGTCGTCGTAGAGTGGTTGGTGAGGTGGTTTTGCCTCCGTGAGCCCCGGCAGGCCCTGCCGGGGAGCTTTGGTTGTCTATTTCTAGGGGTGGCCTCGCCCCTTGCTGGGCTCGCCTTCCCGTCAAGGGAGGCTTTTCTCTTGACGATATCCTGCTTCTCTGGTTTGATCTTGGCCCTTCCGATCTGCATGTTGGTCCTTAAAATCTCTGGGGTTCTTGCACATCTTGGCTTGGTCTTGGCTTGTCCGTGCACAAGTCAGGGGAAAACATATACCCTTGTATGTTTTCCCCGACATAAGCCCCCGGGCCTGGGCCATACGTGTTGCATGGCATGTTGGGTTAGGCCCCAAACAGTGCGCGGACACATGGCAGAAGAGGGTTGTGCACACCGGTTTGCCAGGGCAACTAGCCAATCCAACATCCACTTTGCACAATTACTGCACGTCATGGGGTCATGGGACTATTGCAGTTAAGGTAAAACTGTAACTTTCTGAAGTGTCGCCCCCTGTTCAGCTTTTCCCCCTAAGAGCAGGAAAAAACGAAGCGGCACGATTCACCCATTTGATGACTGTCGGGTTAACCATTGAGCATGTGGGGGCAGACTTTCTTCTCCGCCACATCTCGCCGCTGCAGGAAAGGGACACACCCGCGCGGCTGCTTGGCAATGTTGCGGACAGGATGCGGCTACTCCCAGGGTTGGCCAATAACTTATCAGTTTATGGTCATGGCTGGTTGTGCAACCAACTATTCGATCGCTTCAAGTTGTTCAAGCTCCTGGCAACCATCATCCCTCTGAACATCAATTCTGCCCGAGAGTAGATACTGAAATTGATGCCGGGCTGCAATGCCGAGGGGGTAGCGGGCACCTGGCAGCTACCCACCCTGTACGAAGAGCTCTAGTGGTTGAACCCCCTAGTGGAGAGGGCCACCAGGACTGAAGGTGGGATGTATAAGCGCACCTCCACTGTGGAGGTGGCATATATCCTGAAGAGGGTCGAGGAGGACAAGGCCGCCCGCTTCGTGGAGATGGAGAAGGCCGCGAAGGCCAGGAAGGGCAAAGGGAAAGCTGAGGGCGGGAGTTCTTCCCATGGCGGCAGCGAGGCGCAAACCACGGAAGGGGCTGCCGGGGAAGAGCTTGTCGGGGGTAACTTTGTCGGAGTAGAGGCCCTAGCCACGGCAACAACGGAGCTTTAAGATGGGGAGGAGGTTGGTGTGTTGGCGGATCCTAATGAAGAGTGGCTCATGGCTGGGCCACAAGCCCCCGAGTCGGACCTAGACCAGCGCACCCGCACGTGCGCCACTGCTCGTGGGGCGGCGACTTCCAACCCAGCGTCGGCTGGCAAGAGCGTGAAGAAGATCACTACCAATGCCACCAAGGCAGAGGCGGCATGCTGCCAGTCCCCTCGTCTTGCTCAGGCCAAGGCCTCATCCGCCAAGCGGCTGGTGGATGTGGAGGTGGAGTCCAGCCCTTGCTCCGGCTCAAGCTCCTCACAGAGCTCGTCTTCCTCGGAGCCCCTAGCACCGTGGCAAGCATCGAAGCTGCAAGGGAGTTTGTCCCTTCCATCTCTGAAGAGAGGACGGGAGTCTCCACCTCCCGTGGAGTTCAACTTGAACTCCATGCTCATCGTGGAAGAGTAAGGGAGATTCCCTTTCGTGGTAGATATCTTTTAGGCAGACTAGAATTTTTGCTTACTAACCTCTTGTTCTTGTTGTCGCCAGCAGAGAGGTGGAGGAGGACACGGAGACCCTCATCCACCATTCCCAGAAGAGGCTCCGGCGTCTCGGGTCGTTAAAGGGCGTGGAGAGCTCGGCCTTGGCAGAGGAGGATGCAGAGGACCCCATGCCGAGCCCCCAGTCCAGCCCTCGGTCCGGGAGCGGAGACTTGGTCCCATCTACCGAAGGTGATGGGGATGGTCTCCCAGTTCCCCCCAGTGGAAGAGGAGGTGAGGCGATGCAGGGCGAGCTCCTCCTCGAGGGGCATGCTTCCCCCGCTGCTCAAGCGGAAGAACCTGTCGTGGAACCTTTCACAGATGAGGCTGCATAGAAGGCTGCTGAGACTACCACGGCAGGGGGCGAAGCTCGTGGCCCGGCAACAGTCGTTGCTGGGGAAATAGAGGCTCCTGCCCGGCAGACTTCCCCGGGTACTTTGCCCATTTTTTCTTTTCTTCTTTGCCCTATCGTCTCTCCTGGTTTATCCATTCGCTTGAGATTTCTGTTTCCCCATCTTTCACCGGCCTTTTCATGCGCAGCCCCCCAAGCCGAGGAACCAGAGCTGCTGGAGGTGGTGGCTGATATAGGAAGGGCTGCCGCAGATGAGGGCATGGAGATTGTTGCTGCTGAGGGACAGGATCTTGCTGCAGGGAATGTACAGGTGAAAGTGCGTTATATCGACTAGAGGGGGGTGAATAGGCGATTTTTATGAAATTCTTCACTGATGAATTTTCCGGTGAGGAAATTCCTTAGCGAAGAACTACTTGCAGCGGAATAAGTACTCAAAGGTAAACATAACAGAATACAAGCATAGTCATCATGATGAAATGAAGACAGGCACAGAGTACAGGAAGCGTAATCACAGGATAACACAGGATGAAACAGACTGAAGAAATTGAATCTGAAGAAATTGAGAAAGTCTTCAGTCAAAGTCTTCAAACACAGATATGAACAAACATACAACACAGTTATGAGGAAATGGAAGAGTTGAGGAAATAGAACCAGTAAGCTCGGTGAAGACAATGATTTGGTAGACCAGTTCCAACTGTTGTCTCAGTTGTACGTCTGGTTGGAGCGGCTGAGTATTTAAACTCGAGGACACACAGTCCCGGACACCCAGTCAAGGACACTTAGTCCAAGACACCCAATCCTCACCGTATTCTCCTTGAACTAAGGTCACACAGACCTCGTCCAATCACTCGTGGTAAGTCTTCAGGCAACTTCCAAACCTTCACAAACTTGGTCACCCGGCGATCCACAATTCCTCTTGGATGCTCTAGACCATGACGCCTAACCGTCTGGAAGAAGCACCGTCTTCGAAGGTAACAAGCGTCGGATCCACTCAGGATCAATCTCTTCAGTGATGCTCAATCACTTGGGGTTTGTAGGTGTTTGGGTTTTGGGTTTTGGTTTTTCCTCACTTGATGATTTTCGCTCAAAGTCCTCGGAGGATGGGTTGCTCTCAGATGAAAAGTGTCGGTTTCTCTCGGAGCAGCCAACCAGCTAGTGGTTGTAGGGGGCGGCTATTTCTAGCCTAGGGAGCAGCCCGACATGATAAGACATAAATGCCCTTCAATGATATGACCGTTAGGTGGATAGATATTTTGGAACAGCTGGCGCATAGCACAACAACGGTCGGAATTTTGAGTAGCAAAATCCTCAGGGCTATCATGTTCCTCACTGTGTAGGCAATCCGCACTGGTGAATTCCTAACTCCTCAGTCAGTACAAATTCCTCAGAGACCAGAAGAACTTCGTCTCTGTCACTGAAGAAATTGACTGAATTGTATGAGATTTCCAATGGCTTCACTCGAAGGGATTGGTAGGTGTAGGATTTTGAGTTGAGCATCACATGGAAATTTTTCCTTAGTATTTCCTCGACCCCCTTTAACAGTACGGTGTTTCCTATGACTTGAGAAAGAGAAAAACAAAACTATGAAAACAAAAGTCTTCAAGCTTCATATTCCTCGCATGAATATCAAGTCTTCACGGACACACCAATTTCTTCACTTTCAAAGTCTTCATGAAAGTCTTCAGAAATACCAAAATCTTCAGTCGAAGATATTCATTTTTAGGGGTCGACTTTTCCTGTAAATATCAAACTCCTCATAGACTTATAGACCCGTGTACACTCACACACGCATTAGTCCCTTAACCTATAAGTCTTCAATACACCAAAATCACTAAGGGTCACTAGATGCAGTTACAATCTCCCCCTTTTTGGTGATTGATGACAATATAGGTTAAGTTTTCAACGGGGATAAACATATGAAGTGTAAATACTGATATTGAGGAATTTGATTGCAAGATATAGAAGAACTCCCCCTGAAGATGTGCATAGTGAGTAATTTGCTTTTGAAGCAATGCACACTTGAAGAGTTGAATCATGGAGATCTCCCCCTATATCTTGTAATTCATACACGCATTTAACATATAATATGAAGAATTTGAAATGCATGATGAAATATGGTGCCTGATGAAATTCAGCATGCGTGCAATAATATTAACAAGGAATAAGCATGCAAAAAAGAGTATCAGAGCATAGTGCATCAAAAGTATCAGAGCACCATCGGGTTTAAGATTACAACTCGATCCAATAAAGTTTCAGAAGAACGAGAGTTGTAACTTAGAAAAAAACATTGTATATGGGCGATAAAATAGACCCACTTGAAGACTAACTCAAATTTCACCCCCTTTGTCATTAAATGACCAAAAGGATCGAAACTGAGGACTAACGCCCCTGAAGATAATCAAGTTGATGAAGGAGCGCCAGCGTTGTTGGGGTCGTTGGTTGATGTAGGGCCTGGCGTAGTGTCGTCTAAATCTTCATGTTCATCAGTGTTGCGCGATGAAGAATATGAGCTGGCCACCAGAGAAGGAACCTTGAACTTCTTGAATTTCTTCGGTGGAGGTGCAGACCAGTCAAAATCTTCATTAAGACCCATGTTCTTCAGATCTTCTTCACCATACAGATGTGACAGGATTGCCCAGGTGCGACCAAAGACTTGATGGAGGTAGTAGTGGTTTTTCTTCACTGCATTGTGTGTGGCAGTCATGTTGTGAAGAAGTGAACCAAACTGACGCTTAACCCATTTGTGATTTCGACCCACCTTCCGGTGAAGACTAAGCAGAAGTTCACGGTATGTCATCACGCGCGGAGCAGTAGCTTGAGGAGTGGACTTGGGAGCATTGGCAGAGTCATGTGTGGCAGAGTCATCATTGGTGGAATAAGATGCAGCTTTGCGAAACTGACCATCCAATGGACGAATGCCTTCATCAATTACAGCTGGTGCCTTTCCCTTTCCATCAACTGAGGAATATGTCTGCTTGAGGACTTCAATTGTGGGCAAGTAGCTGAGATGATTCTGGAAATCAGCTTTGTAGTTGAGTGAAGACCTTGTCCTGAGGAATCTCATGATCCATGGTGCATAAGGCTTCATCTCAAACAGAGACAGTGCAACATTTGCCATAGTCCTCATGAAGAAATCGTGATAGTTGATAGGAATGCCATGAACGATGTTGAATACCAGATTCTTCATGATGCCAACAATTTCCTCATCAGATGAGTCGTGGCCTTTGATAGGACTGATTGTCCTCGTAAGAATTCGATAGATAGTTCTGGGCACGTATAGCAATTCCTTCACGAGGAATGTTGTTCATGGTGCCTGACCTGGTTTCAAAGGCTTCATCAGCACTTGCATGTAATGATGTGTGAGCTCAGGTTCACTGTAGATGCAGCGAGCTTCTTCAAGGGGAGGACTGAGTGGTAGAGCACAAAGCAATTCAGAGGCTGGTGCAATGTAGTGAGTGTTTTCAGACATCCAGTCCAGCACCCATGAATTCACATCTTCAGCATTTCCGGTGATGTGCAGGGTTGCATAGAATTAAAGAATAATTCTTCATTCCAATCGCAGATGTTAGAGAAAAAATTAAGCAGTCCAGCATCGTGAAGAACACTAAGGACTGGTGCGAAGCATGACAGATATTCCATATCCACGTGAGGAATATGCTCATGGTAGAAAATCTTCTCCTTGTTGAACAGCACTGAGGAATAGAAATTTTCTTGACTAGCAGTCCAGAAACGCCTCTTCCTAATGCGAGCAGAGTCATATGGGTTATAATCTTAGAAGAATATGTGCTCGCCGAAGAAATCATCAGCCTTGAACTTTTGCTTGCATGAGAATGGATCCTTTGGCTTTGGCAGAGGAGTGTCAGTGAGTTGCATCACAACCTCAGGAATCTCAATCGCAGGTTCTTCAGGATGAGGAATTTCTGGTTCTTCCTCAGTGGCAGTCTGCGTAGTTGGTTGTTCAGCAGCAGCAGTTTCTTCAGCGCTAGTGGCTGGAATTTCCTCATGGACAGATGCAGTGGGATGAGTTTCTTTAGAGCCCATGTGAACAGTTTGTGTGGGGGACTGAGGAATTTGCTGTAGAGGGGTGAACATTGGAGAGTTTGGATGCTGACTTTCCCAGAATTTATCACTGATTACGGGCGTGGACCAGCCAATGTCCACATCTTCATCTTCTGTTTCTTCAACGCCAGCCTCTTCAGCTGTGAACTGAGGCATAGGAGAGGAGATGATAGGTGTTGAAGGGATCGCATCCACTTCAATTTCTTCATCCAACGATTCAGATGAAGCAGCGGAAGGAGTTTCTTCATCAGATCCGCTGGGGATCACATATTCTTCATCAAAAGGAACAAGGTCCTTTGATGGCCTGGTTGAGATGGGAACAACATCAATCGGATGTGCAAATGAGCTTGTCATAGGCTTCATTTTCTTTAGAGCTGAAGAATCTGAAGCAGCTGATGCTTTCCTTTTCTTCACTGCAGCACGCTCTACAGCCTTGGTCTTCTTCACATCTGATGCAGATGGAAGGATTTGAGTTGAAGTTGGTGCAGGAGCAGTTGAGGAATCTGGTTGATTTTCTTCAGGCACAACTGATGCAGTTGCCCTGAGTTCTTCATTTTCTTTAGGCACACCACTAGTGGGTGCCCTGGCAATTTCTTCAGTGGCTAGAATGCAGTCATCAGCCCTGGAACTCACATTTTCTTCAGCAGCCTGATTGTCATCAGTGGTGCTGGCATGTTCTTCAGTCGGCTGAGCAGATGCTTCAGCCTGAGGAATTTCCTGTTGCGTTGGGGCAGCAACATTTGAAGTGAACTGTTCAGTTATCTTTACAAAAATCTAACTTTGGCTCCTTGCCAATCAGCATAGTAGGCTTGGAAGTCATTGCTGAGGGTTTTGTTTTTAGATTGGATTTTTACAAGTTCATCAGTTGTCATAGTGACAATGTTGTTCTTCAGATATTTCTCCTTTCTGTACTGGGCCTTCTTGATCTGCCTGGCCTGATCATATTTCCATTTCTCCTCTTGGATGAAATGAATCAGCATGTGATTTTGACCAGGCGTCAGCTTGAAGTCAGGCATGGGAGTATTTGGGTCCTTGTGCCAGAGATCAATGTAGTCGAGGATCATCTTGGGATCCAAAAGCAGTGGGACAGGTGTGCCTTTGGCTCTAGCGGCCCTAACTTGTCTGTCTCTGATGATTTCTGCAAGTTCATCATCATCAGCTTCATCTTCTTCAGGTGGCACTTGGAAAGCGACTTGCTTCTTTTGAGGACTTGGCCGAGGACCTTGTCCAGCAGTTGCCTTGGTCTTCATCAGAGTGGGGCCAGATGAAGAATTTGGTGCAGCTGAGGAGCTTGCTGAGACACCAGAGGCAATGGAGATGCATGTAGTCCTTTGGCACGAGGCCAGATGCGCAGGTGCTGAGGACTTTGTCGGAACAGCTGAGGACTTTGGAGGAGGTGCTGAGGATTTTTGAAGGAGCAGCTTGAGGGATTGGTCATGAGGACCTTGAAGAGTCTGGCCGTGAGGGTGCAGCTGAGGAACTTGGCCGTGAGAGCACTGTTGGTGAAGCACTTGTCTTACGAGCAGGCTTCTTAGGCATGGATTTCCTCGGCTTGACAAAGGCCTCAGTAGAGGCAGCAGCAGCCACAACAGAGTCTTCATTGAATTTCCTCACTGCTTCTCTGGCTTGCTTGGCCAACTTGCCTTGGCGCTTGGCCCATTCATTAGGATAGTCCTCACTGCGCTTGAGGCTGGTGGGATCTGCTACTTGGCCAGGTGCCAATGGAGCTCTTGGGCATGGAGGATTGAGTGCGAATTTCTTCATGTACTTAGGAGTGACATATCTGTACTCCCTCCATTCTCTTGCCCATCTCCTCTCTATCCTCTGTTTGCGCACTTTGTGCTCATTCTTGGTTTCCTCAGTAGGTGTGCAGTACCCATCATATATGTCATCAGGGATCTCAAACATTGTATTTACCTCAGGCCTCTTTCCTCCCTTCTGTGGCCTTTTACCATCAGCCATTTTCTTCAATTGAGGAATTTGAACAATCGAATTCTCTGAAGAAGTATGCAACTTTTCTTCGAGGAACGCTGCAAATGAGTTAAGTTGATGAGAACCTAGTGATTCAGCAGCTGACATGTGTACCTGTGAACAGAGTATAGTTGCGAGGAATTTGGAGAGGTCATATGCGTTTTCAGAAAGTTTTTAAAAAAGAACAAGTTTGAGGAATTTGACCAGATGAGTCTTGAAGATTTTCACTAAGCGTTCTTTGTCTTAGGTTCCAGAGTTGTATAGATCGAAGATCCACACAATTGAGGAATCTTGAAGAAAAATGATGCTTAGAGAAACGAATCAAGAACAGATGACGTGTGAGGTGTTTAGTGTGTGAAGATTTGAATAATAAAACACCTTTGAAGATTTTGTAGAGAAACTTCGAATCAAGGAGGGCAGTAAAAGTAACTTTTAATTACATTGAATGAAGAACATGACGAATAGTGAGGTGAAACAGTGGAGTTTGTCGATGTAGATCTTCCACGCCCTAACTTGGCGGAGGAAGACATCTACGGCGGCGGCGGAGGTGAATATTTCCGTGGTCGGCGCGAGTACGATGACGACGAGGTCGAGGCAGTGAAGCTCTTCCTCACCGGCGACGATGGAGTAGCGGCAGCGCTAGGGTTTGGGAAGCTCGAGTGGGAGAGAGAGATCGAGCGGAGTAAAGGAAGTGAGGAAGGGATGAGGGGGTATTTATAGTAGCAGTGAAAAACTGTTCGCTCGAAGATTTGGGACGAACGTGCCCCTGATCCTTCTCCTTCACACGACATGTGTCACCCACGTACTGTGTAGTGGAGATCGTGTAAGATCGTGGGTGAATTAAAAATTTATCATGGGATGCGGAACGATTTGAGCGGCAAAACCAAAAATTTGGATAAGATTAGTTTTAAAGTTCCGTTCTCAATTTCTTCAGTTGACAAGGACACAGTGAAGATTTTGAACGAGTTTCAAATAGAACGCACATGAAGAATTTGTGAACAGATTGGGTTGAGTATAGCATAGAGGGGAAGGGTCCGATCACATTCACTTAGCAGAAAACCAACTTGAAGAAATAGCAATAAGTGAATGTTGTAGAGGACATAAACTCATATATATATAGCCAATGAAGAAAAACAACGGAACCAGTGGAGATTATGCAAAGTTGAAGAATATGAATAATTTGAGGAATTTCAACTTTTGGTGGTGGCGTGACCCACCGTATAAGAATGATGATTTCAGACACCGCGTACAATTATCATAGGGTTCTAAGAATCAGATTCTTCATTAGTTTCTTCACACTAAGAGTGTTATTCTTCATTGATTGAAGTAAAATGTTTCTTCATGTGTTGCACATCTAAGTCATCAATTTTGCATAAGTGTTAGGATGAGTGTCCTTTTCAAAGAACATTCGAAGATTCTTGGATATTTAGCTCACACCGCAACTTGCTAAATCTCTTCTCATCCAAGGGCTTTGTGAAGATATCGGCTAGCTGTTCTTCAGTATTCACATGCTCAATAGAAATGTCCCCCTTCAACACATGATCACGAAGAAAATGATGACGAATCTGAATGTGCTTTGTCTTGGAGTGCTGAACTGGGTTGTGAGCAATCTTGATGGCACTCTCATTGCCACATAAGAGAGGCACATTCTTCATGTTGACGTCGTAGTCCTTGAGAGTTTGCTTCATCCATAGAAATTGGTCACAGCAAGAACCAGCGGCAATGTACTCAGCTTCAGCAGTAGATAGTGATACGGAGTTCTGTTTCTTCGAGGACCAACACACCAAAGATCGTCCGAGGAAATGACATGTACTAGATGTTGACTTGCGATCCACACGATCACCAGCATAGTCAGAGTCAGAATATCCAAGAAGATCAAAAGCCGAGCCCTTGGGGTACTGAGGGAGTCCTGGATTAGGGGGTGTTCGGGTAGCCGGACTGTACCTTCAGCCGGACTCCTGGACTATGAAGATACAAGATTGAAGACTTCGTCCCGTGTCCGGATGGGACTTTCCTTGGCGTGGAAGGCAAGCTTGGCGATGCGGATATTCAAGATCTCCTACCATTGTAACCGACTCTGTGTAACCCTAACCCTATCCGGTGTCTATATAAACCGGAGGGTTGTAGTCCGTAGGCAATCAACTCCATATACAACAATCATACCATAGGCTAGCTTCTAGGGTTTAGCCTCCTTGATCTCGTGGTAGATCTACTCTTGTACTACCCATATCATCAATATTAATCAAGCAGGACGTAGGGTTTTACCTCCATCAAGAGGGCCCAAACCTGGGTAAAACATCGTGTTCCCTGCCTCCTCTTACCATCCGGCCTAGACGCACAGTTCGGGACCCACTACCCGAGATCCGCCGGTTTTGACACCGACATTGGTGCTTTCATTGAGAGTTCCTCTGTGTCGTCGCCTTTAGGCCCGATGGCTCCTTTGATCATCAACAACGATGCAGTCCAGGGTGAGACTTTGCTCCCCAGAAAGATCTTCGTCTTCCGCGGCTTCGCTCTGCGGGCCAATTCGCTCGGCCACCTGGAGCAGATCGAAAGCTACGCCCCTGGCCATCAGGCCAGGTTTGGAAACCTAAACTACACGGCTGACATCCACGGGGACTTGATCTTCGACAGATTTGAGCCACAGCCAAGCGCGCCGCACTGTCTCGATGGGCATGATATAGCTCTGCCGCCGAACAGCGCCTTGGAGGCCGCATACGCATCGGTTTCGACCATTGATTCGGAGCCTACTGCGCCGATCGAGGATCAGCGGTTGGACGCTGCCTCAGGGGCTGCGATCTCAGAGGCGATCGAGCCGAACGCTAGCCCCACACTCTGCACTACCCGTGACTCCGAGGATTCGGACTCCTCCCCGGACTCTGAACCCCCCGCGCCCCTGCCAATCGAATCCGATTGGGCGTCGATAATGGAGTTCACCGCCGCAGACATCTTTCAGCATTCGCCTTTTGGCGACATCCTGAATTCTCTTAAGTCTCTCTCTTTATCAGGAGAGCCCTGGCCGGACTATGGTCAGCGAGGGTGGAATATGGACGATGAGGAAATTCAAAGCCCACCCACCACCCACTTTGTAGCCACTGTCGACGATCTAACCGACATGCTTGACTTCAGCTCCGAAGACATCGACGGCATGGATGATGATGTAGGAGACGAACAGGAACCAGCACCTGTAGGGCGCTAGAAGGCCACCTCGTCATATGACATATATATGGTGGACACTCCAAAAGATGGAGATGGCGATGGAACAGTGGGGGATGACGCCCCCAAGAAACAGCCAAAGCGCTGGCGTCAGCGGCGCCGCTCTAAATCCCGCCAAAACAAAAACGGTGACTCCGGCACGGGCGATAATACTACCCCGGATAGCGCCGAAGAACACCCACATCAGCAAGATTCGGCACAGGAAGATGGAGAAGCCAGCCCTCATGAGAGAGCGGCAGACCGAGAGGTCGAGGATGATAACTATACGCCTCCCTCCGAAGACGAGGCAAGCCTCGATGACGATGAATTCGTCATACCATCAGACCTCGCCGAACAAGAGCATTTTAAACGCAGGCTTTTAGCCACGGCAAGCAGCCTCAAGAAAAAGCAGCAACAGCTTTGAGCTGCCCAATATTTGCTAGCTGACAGATGGACTGAAGTCCTTGCGGCCGAAGAGTATAAACTCGAACGCCCCTCCAAGAGTTACCCGAAGCGCAGGCCGCTACCCCGATCAGAGGAGGAAGCACCTACATCACCAGCGCATGACATGGCAAACCGGCCACCTCGCGGCCATGACAGAGAGGCCTCTCGGCCCTCCACCCAAGCCATGCCCCGACGCCTCTCAACTAAGGCACGGGAAAATGCACCCGACCTGCGAGACATACTGGAGGATAAGGCAAGACAAACAAGATCGATCTACGGATCGTGCAGGCGCGCTACGGCATGTGACAATGATCTTCACTCCGGATACAACAAATCCGGTCAGGCCGAACACAACAGACATAGCTCTTCCGAGCTGCGTCGTGATATAGCCCAGTACAGAGGCGCCGCACACCCACTATGCTTCACGAATGAAGTAATGGATCGTAAAATCCCAGAGGGTTTCAAACCCGTAAACATCGAATCATACGATGGCACAACAGACCCAGCGGTATGGATCGAGGATTATCTCCTTCACATCCACATGGCACGCGGTGATGATCTACACGCCATCAAATACCTCCCGCTCAAACTTAAAGGACCGGCCCGGCATTGGCTTAACAGCTTGCCAGCAGACTCAATCGGTTCTTGGGAGGACCTGGAAGCCGCATTCCTCAACAACTTCCAGGGCACTTATGTGCGACCGCTGGATGCTGACGACTTAAGCCACATAATTCAACAGCTAGGGGAATCGGCCAGACAATTCTGGACACGGTTCCTAACAAAGAAAAACCAGATAGTCGACTGTCCGGACGGAAAGGCCCTAGCAGCCTTCAAGCATAACATCCGCGACGAGTGGCTTGCCCGGCGCCTGGGACAGGAAAAGCTGAAATCCATGGCAGCCCTCACGACACTCATGACCCGCTTTTGCGCGGGAGAAGACAGCTGGCTAGCTCACAGTAAAAACTTATCAAAGAACCCTGGTAATTCAGATACCAAGGACAAAAGTGGCAGGACACGTCGGAATAAGCAAAAACGCCGCGTTAACAGCGACAGTAATGAAGACACGGCAGTCAATGCCGAATTCAAAGGCTATAAATCCGGTCAGCGGAAAAAGCCATTCAAAAAGAATACTCAGGGCCCGTCCAGTTTGGACCAAATACTCGATCGCTTGTGCCAGATACATGGCACCCCCGAAAAGCCAGCCAATCACACTAACAGGGATTGTTGGGTGTTCAAGAAGGCAGGCAAGTTAAGGGCCGAAAACAGAGACAAGGGGCTGCACAGCGACGACGAGGAGCCCAAGCCGCCGAACAACAATGGACAGAAGGGCTTTCCCCCACAAGTGTGGATGGTGAATATGATATATGCAACCCACATTCCCAAGCGGGAGCGGAAGCGTGCGCTACGGGACGTATACACGATAGAGCCAGTCGCCCCAAAGTTCAACCCATGGTCCTCCTGCCCGATCACTTTTGATCGAAGGGACCATCCCACTAGCATCCTTCATGGCGGCCTCGCTGCATTGGTTCTTGACCCAATCATCGACGGATTTCATCTCACAAGAGTCCTCATGGACGGCGGCAGTAGCCTGAACCTGCTTTATTAGGATACAGTGCGGAAAATGGGCATAGATCCCTCAAGGATTAAGCCCACAAGAACGACCTTTAAAGGCGTTATACCAGGTGTAGAAGCCAACTGTACAGGCTCAGTAACACTTGACGTGGTCTTCGGATCCCCGGACAATTTCTGAAGTGAAGAGTTAATCTTCGATATAGTCCCGTTTCGCAGTGGCTATCACTCCCTGCTCGGACGAACCGCATTCGCAAAGTTCAATGCGGTGCCGCACTACGCATATCTCAAGCTCAAGATGTCAGGCCCTCGAGGAGCAATTACGGTCAACGAAAACACCGAACGCTCCCTCCGTACGGAGGAGCATACGGCGGCTCTCGCAGTGGAGGTACAAAGTAGCCTTCTCAGGCAATTCTCCAGTCCGGCCATTAAAAAGTCAGACACTGCCAAGCGCGCCCAGAGTAACCCATAGCAGGACCGCCTGGCACACTTCGAGCAAGCGTAGCAATGCGGCCCCAACCCCAGCTGTCGCGACATAGGGAAACCAGTACCTCGCGTACATAACTACGCCCTTGAAATACTATGGGCACAGGGGAAGGGGCACAATAACGGCATGCCCAAAATACGGCTTAAAACGTACTAGGGGCTGCCGGATTCTTTTTTTAATTTTTTCTTACTTTCAGGACTCCATACTTCGGACGACCTGTTCGGCAATTCGACTGCCGCACAAATGATGCAAGATCTAGGGAGGCAGACAAGCCATGCCGCATTATGGAACCCCCAGGTGGTCTCTATTACGAGCAGTATACCTGTTTTGAATACAATTCCGCGGCCTGCCCCTGGCTAGGACATGTTAAATAGTCCAATATCTTTACCTTATAATACCACTTGTATCGTTCTGCTCTGACAGCAGCCTTTATATAAACAATGCATAGCTTTTGTCTATTTTCTGCATTACTCTCTTTTATATATGTTCATTAATGACATGTTGCACCCGTACACTGTGGTACGGCAAGTACGCCAGGGGCTTCAGTACCCTTTAATATGGTGTGAGAAGTCCGTACACTTTCACAGGTGCGGCACCCCGAACTTATAGCACTATATGCATCGGCTCCGAATCATGATTTGGGTCAATAGTTGGGTTTGCCCGGCTCCTATGTTTTGGTGCCTTACGTTCCGCTATATCGGCTAAGGTAGCACTAGGAGAACCACTGCGATTGTGCCTCGGTTGAGCTGGGTTAAGCACCTCAGTGGAGAAAGCTAAAACTGACTGTCATGATGAGGTGAGAGACCGGTCGCTGTTCGAGAGGTTTTTCGAGTCCCTAAAGACTTATGCCGCTTCGAGCAAGGAGCCGGATTTGTCCGGCCAAGGCGTGGATAGCGCCCCGAACTCGGTCTTCCGAACTAGGGGCTTCGCCGAAATTTAAAATTATAAAGTTCTATGGCTAAGTGAGAGTGTTCAAGCATTATAGTCCGATTGCCTGGTTCGTTGTGCTGAGCGCCTCCCTCGAAGGACCCAACTATGGGAAAAAGAGCACTCAGGTTTATCCCGAACACCCCAGCACTAGTGGCATGGGGGCAGAAGCCGACGACTGGTCATCTCTCAATTTTTTTATAAACGGCCGCATAGAAAATAATATTTTAAATTCAACAAGCATTACTTAAGCGCCTATGAACAAGTTTTCAGCGCACAGGATAAAAACGAGCGAGTTTATTCAAAAATTACATCCTTGGTACATTCATCCGCCACAAGGCGGGCACCCGCAAGAACATCCTTGTAATAGTTCTCGGGCTTGCGATGCTCCTTCCCCGGCGGCGGCCCGTCCTTCACAAGCTTCTCACCGTCCAGCTTACCCCAGTGCACCTTTGCCTGGGCAAGGGCCCGACGAGAACCTTCGATGTAGATGAAGCGCTTGATGACCTCGAGCCTTGGACAGGCCTCCACCAGCTGCCGCACCAGCCCGAAGTAGCTCCCAGGCAGGGCCTCTCCAGGCCACAGCCGAACTATGAAGCCCTTCATGGCCTGTTCGGCCGCCTTGTGGAGCTCGACCAGCTGTTTCAGCAGGTCGCTCAAGGGCACAGGGTGTCCGGCCTCAGCATACTGAGACCAGAACACCTTCTCCGTCGAGCTACCCTCTTTAGCTTGGTAGAATGCAGCGGCGTCGGATACGCTGCGGGGAAGATCTGCGAATGCCCCTGGAGAACTCCGGATTCGGGTAAGTAATAAGTAGTTTACTTTTATATTTCTACTTTGCATAAAGAATGCCTTACCCGCTGCTATCTTCTTCATCTCCTCCAACTCTTGGAGGGCCTTTTGGGCTTCGGCCTTGGCAGACTTGGTAGTCTCAAGGGCCGCCGCGAGCTCGGACGCTTGGGTCTTTGACTCAAGCTCCAAACTCTCATGTTTTTTCATGAGAGCCTGAAGCTCTTGCTGCACCTCGCCGACCTGAGCCCCAAGTTTCTCTCGCTCGGTGCGCTCCGCGGCCGTTTTCTTTTAGGCCTCGGACAGCGCCTGCTTGAGGGTCACCACCTCAGTCGTGGCCCCTATAATAAGCAGTGCAATCCTGTTATTTTTTGCAATCACGCCTCTCTATAGGCACTTTTTCTGTAAGGTATTTCCTACCTTCTTTTTCCTCGAGCTGCCGCTTGGCAAGGGCGAGCTCTTGCTCGGTCCGCTTGAGGTCCTGTTTCAGGACACCCACCTCCGCAGTCAGTGCGGCGGTGGATAGCAGCGAAGCCTGCACACGCACATTGACTCTTTATTGTTAGACTCCTGCGAAATTTACTAGATCCTCTATTCGGCTTTTCTTTCCGAACGCCAAACAGAGCATCAGGGGCTACTTTCTATGCGGTACTATTTTTATATATGTTTACTTACCTCGAAGCCTGTTAGAAGGCTAGCGCAAGCTTCAGTCAGTCCGCTCTTGGCGGACTGAACCTTCTGGATCACCGTACTCATAATAGTACGGTGCTCCTCGTCGATGGAGGCGCCGTCAAGCACCTCAAGCAGATTGTCCGGCACCTCCGGTTGGACGGAGGCCGCCGGCTCAGAAGGCTTGCTCCTCTTGGAAGGAGTTCGCCTACCACGGTCCGGAACTGTTGAAGATTCCAGCGCGGTGTCCGGCACAAAGCCGAACTTGGAGCCCTGGGGGGCCTTATCCCCTTCACTCCTGGAGTCCGGGAGGTTGCCTTGCGGCTCCTCCGGGACCACCTCCTCCTGCCCCGGAGCTTGTCGCGACGCCACTTCGGCGTCGTCTGCAGTGCGGGGGGAGACAGCGGGCGGAACTGAGTTCACGTCCGATGAGTCCAGGGAGCCGCCCGACGATTCGTTGAATTCGGCCCGGGGCGGGCTGCATAATTACGTTCGACATTAGGGAAAGCTGTGCAACAAAGGAACATCATGAGTTACTTTGATATCCGATATTACGATTTCGCCGGACGCTTGGCCCTGTATGGCCACTCCTCTCCGCCCTCTTCGGTGTCGGGGGAGTAGTTTGGCGGATGGGTCTTCCTTTTCCTAGACCCCTCGGCCTCTCCCGTTGGGGCGGCCTTCCTCTTCTCTCCTCCCTCCAATGGGGGGGGGAGAGTTTTCTTCTTCCCCCTCCTTGTTTTCACGGGAAGAGGGCGTCTCGGACTCGTCGGATGACGAGTCCGACACCACCATGTTGCGGGCACTCTTTCGAGTCCCCGTGGTCTTCTTCTTCTTGGCCTTCTTCTCCGGCACCACATAAGGCGCCGGAACTAGTAGCTTCACTAGTAGAGTTGGGGCTGGGTCTTCGGGCAGCGGAGCCGGACAGTTAATCGGTCCGGATATCGCCCGCCAAGCCTGTCAAAGGTAAGGGAGTTTAGATCCTGCATAGAGTCAAACTATGAAGAAAGCTTAACATCCTGTAAGAGGTGAAGATAGCTTACCTCGCTAGCGTGACGCTGCGAGCTGTATCCGCGGTCCTCAGAAGCGGATGCGGGAGCCTCGGCGCCCTTGAATAGCACCTTCCAGGCATCTTCGCACGTCGTATCGAAGAGCCTGCTAAGGGTTTGGTGCTGCGCCCGGTCGAACTCCCACAGATTAAAATCCCGTTGTTGGCACGGGAGGATCCGGCGGATGAGCATAACCTGGATTACATTAACAAGCCGGATTGGCTTGTTCACCAGGGACTGGATGCATGTTTGCAATCCGGTCACCTCTTTTTCGTCACCCCACGACAGGCCCGTCTCTTTCTAGGACATAAGCCGCGTGGGGGGTCCGGATCGGAACTCGGGGGCTGCGGCCCATTTCGGATCGCGTGGCTCGGTGGTGTAAAACCACCCGGATTGCCACCCCTTTAGGGTCTCCACAAAAGAGCCCTCGAACCATAGGACGTTGGCCATCTTGCCTGCCATGGTGCCTCCGCACTCCGCCTGGTTGCCGCGCACCACCTTGGGCTTGACGTTGAAGGTCTTGAGCCTGAGGCCGAAATGGGGGCGGATGCGGAGGAAAGCCTCGCACACGACGATAAACACCGAGATGTTGAGGACGAAGTTCGGGGCCAGATCGTGGAAATCCAGGCCATAGTAAAACATGAGCCCCGGACAAATGGGTGGAGTGGAAAACCCCGTCCGCGGAGGAAGTGGGGAAGGAATACTACCCTCTCATGGGGCCTTGGGGTGGGGAGAAGCTGCCCCTCCCGGGGAAGTCGGTGCGCGATGTCTTTGGGCAAGTATCTGACCTTCCTTAGCTTTTTGATACGGCCCTCCATGACGGAGGAGACCATCCACTTGCCTCCCGCTCCGGACATTGCTGGAGAAGGTTGAGGTGGGAAGTGCGGGCTTGGGCGCTGGAGCTCGAGTGCGCAGGAGATGGATAGGCGAAGGAGGAAGAAGGCGTAGGTAAGAAGGTGGATCCTTACCCCCTTATATGGGCGGATGCGGTTGTGCGTCCCCACCTGCCTAGTAAAACTCGCTTGCCTCCCAAGCGCCGTGATAAGTGGCGCGATTGGATTACCCACGTCCGTATTGATGAGAATCCCGTAAAGGGGGTACACGATCTCTGCTTTGACAAGACGTGCCAAGGAAACCGCCTCGCAAAACATGCTGAGGTGGAAAAGTAAAAACGATTCAAGTAAGGGACTTGGCTGTAGTGTGATGACGCACTGCGGAAATACGTCAGCAGATTTGATTTGTGTTAATATTATTCTCTCTATGGCAATATGTGGAAGCTTATTTTGCAGAGCCGGACACTACTCTTGGTGTTTACAATCTTCTATGAAGGACTTGGAGGAGGAACCCGCCTTGCAATGCCGGAGACAATTTGCGCGCCGGACTCGTCGTCATTGAAGCCTGGTTCAGGGGCTACTGAGGGAGTCCTGGATTAGGGGGTGTTCGGGTAGCGGACAAGATTGAAGACTTCGTCCCGTGTCCGGATGGGACTTTCCTTGGCGTGGAAGGCAAGCTTGGCAATGCGGATATTCAAGATCTCCTACCATTGTAACCGACTCTGTGTAACCCTAACCCTATCCAGTGTCTATATAAACCGGAGGGTTGTAGTCCGTAGGCAATCAACTCCATATACAACAATCATACCATAGGCTAGCTTCTAGGGTTTAGCCTCCTTGATCTCGTGGTAGATCTACTCTTGTACTACCCATATCATCAATATTAATCAAGCAGGACGTAGGGTTTTACCTCCATCAAGAGGGCTCGAACCTGGGTAAAACATCGTGTTCCCTGCCTCCTGTTACCATCCGGCCTAGACGCACAGTTTGGGACCCACTACCCGAGATCCGCCGGTTTTGACACCGATAGGTACCATAATCCAAGTGTTGGTGTGTGAGCTAGATACCGAAGAATATGCTTCACAGCCTTATTGTGTGATTCCTTCGGTGCATCTTGAAATCGAGCACACATGCAAACACTAAGCATTATATCTGGCCTAGATGCACATAAGTATAATAAGGAACCTATCATGGAGCGGTATACCTTATGATCGAAGTCAATACCATTTTCATCAGTGCACAGATGGCCATTTGTGGGCATAGGAATTTTGACGCCTTTGCAATCTTGCATGCCGAATTTCCTCAGTACATCCTTGAGGTATTTCTCCTGAGATATGAATATGCCATTGTGTTGTTGACGTATTTGAAGACCTAAGAAGAATTTCAACTCTCCCATACTAGACATTTGATATTCTTCACTCATCATATAGGCAAATTCATCACTATAACGTTGGTCAGTACAGCCAAAGATAATATCATCAACATATACTTGGCACACAAACAATTCACCATCATAAGATTTAGTGAAAAGAGTAGGGTCAAGTGAACCGGGTTTGAAGCCTTTCTTCATGAAGAGTTCCTTCAAAGTATCATACCAAGCCCGTGGGGCCTGCTTGAGGCCATAGAGGGCCTTGTTGAGTCTGAAGACTTTGTCAGGATTCTTTGGATCTTCAAAACCTGGGGGTTGAGCAACATATACTTCTTCCTCAAGCTTACCATTGAGGAATGCACTTTTCACATCCCTTTGATATAGAGTGATATCATGATGGTTAGCATAAGCAAGTAATATGCGAATAGCCTCAAGTCTAGCAACAAGTGTAAAGTTTCATCGAAATCAATTCCTTCAACCTGTGTGTAGCCTTGAGCTACAAGCCGTGCCTTATTCCTCACAAAAAGGCCATTTTCATGTTGCTTGTTGCGGTAGATCCACTTTGTGCCGATGATATTGTGCTTGCGAGGATCTGGGCGTTTGACCAGTTCCCAGACATTGTTGAGATCGAACTTATGTAATTCTTCTTGCATGGCCTGAATCCACTCAGGCTCCAGAAATGCTTCATCTACCTTAGTGGGCTCTGTAATAGAGACAAAAGCATACTGCCCACAAAAGTTAGACAAATGTGAAGCTTTTGAGCGTGTGAGAGGACCTGGCACTTTGATGCCATTGATGATCTTTTCAACTTACACTTCTTTTGCAATGCGAGGATGAGCTAGTTGTCGTTGAAGAGTTTGATTAGCGTTTTCTTCAGCACCATTTTCTTCAGGTGCATTAGCTTGATGTTCTTCATGTTCTGGAATGAATTCTTAAGCAGATTCTTCAGTAGGAATGACATCCTCAGTAGCCTTGAACTTGATAGTTTCCTCAGGTGCTGGTTCATCTATCACAGTAGGTAGGTGCTCTCTTTTCGAGCCATTAGTTTCATCGAACCGCACATCTACAGTTTCAACAACTTTGTGAAGAACGTTGTTCAAGACTCTGTAGGTGTGCGAGTCCTTTCCCTAACCAAGCATAAAACCTTCATGTGCTTTCGGTGCAAATTTTGAGTTGTGATGAGGATCTCTAATCCAACATTTAGCACCGAAGACTTTGAAATAACTTACATTGGGTTTCTTATTAGTGAGGAATTCATAGGCAGTCTTTTTGAAGAATTTGTGAAGATATACTCTGTTGATGATGTGGCACGCAGTATCAATTGCCTCAGTCCAAAAACGACGAGGCGTTTTGTATTCATCAAGCATAGAGCGAGCCATCTCAGCAAGAGTCCTGTTCTTGCGCTCCACGACGCCGTTCTGCTGAGGAGTGTAAGGAGCAGATAACTCATGAGTAATACCAAGTTCATCAAGATAGTCACCGAGACCAGAATTCTTCAACTCAGTGCCATTGTCAATTCTGATGTGCTTGATCTTCACACCAAAGTTGGTTGAAGCCCTCGAGGAAAATCGTTTGAAGACTTCCTACACTTCATGTTTGTAAGTAACAAGGTGTACCCATGTGTAACAAGAATAATCATCAACAATAATAAAGCCATATTGAGATGCTTCATTTGAGATAGGAGAATAATGATTAGGACCAAAGAGATCCATGTGAAGCAATTCAAATGGGCGAGTGGTGGTCATGATAGTCTTCGCTGGATGCTTGGCCTTGGTCATCTTCCCAGCTTCATAGGCTCCGCATAGGTGATCCTTGAGGAATTTGAAATTCTCGATGCCAATGACATGCTTCTTCTTCACAAGCGTGTGCAAATTCCTCATGCCTGCATGACCAAGTCGTCGATGCCAGAGCCAGCCTTCTGAAGCTTTTGCAAGTAAGCACACGGCTGGTTGTGGTCCTGTAGAGAAATCAACAATATACAAGTCTCCTCTCCTAAAGCCTTCGAAGACTTTGGAATTGTCAGCTTCCATAACCACAACACAACGGTACTTGCCAAAGACAACAACCATATCAAGATCACAAAGCATTGAGACAGACATAAGGTTGTATCCTAAGGACTCAACAAGCATGACTTTGTCCATGTGTCGATCCTTTGTAATCGCAACCTTACCTAGACCCAATACCTGACTTTTGCCTTTGTCAGCAAAGATGATATGCTTCAGATGCGACGGTGATAATGGAGCATCCATCATAGATTCATGTCACCAGTCATGTGGTTTGTACATCCACTATCGAGGACCCACTCAGTGGCTTTGGGTTGATCATCCTGCAGATGAATTAGTGCAGCTTACAAACTCATATACTTCATCAGTGAAGAATATGACATCAATTCATCAGATCAATTTCATCAAGTAAAAGAACTGATAAAGCAATATGAGGACGTGAGAAATGAAAGTTCATTTCTTCATGATTAGCCTGCATCCTATCAGGCATGCTCAGGTCTCCAGCAAATTCTTCAGACGATTACGTGCGTCTGGAGACCTGACCCTGCAGAAGAGATTAGTTATTTTTCTTCACCACCCACATCTGAAGGGGTGGCAAAGAGTTCATTATTCTGCGAGCTCCATACGAGAAGGATTTCATAGAAGCTAGTCCATTTCGTTTCACATAAGAGGGGTTAGAGTAAGCATAAGAGTAAGCAGAGAAATTCTTCGAGGACTTATGGACATAATGATTTGAAGAATAATGCACATATCCATAATCCTTAGATCTTCCCTGCGAAACAGACGGGTTAGCATGATGATGTTCATATGAGGACTTTGATCCATATGAAGAATTTGGTCCATATGAAGAATTTGATCTGGGGTTCCTATTCTTCAGAGGTGGCGTCATGATGACATTCACCTGAAGATTTTCAAGGCATCTTTTGGGAACCCAGATTTTCTTCATAGGGGAGCCGTTCCTATAGTTAGTCCCAACATATCTAGCAAATACTTCACCATTCTGATTTTTGAATAGCTTATAGTTGGAGTCAATTGACTCATCATCAGAATGAGGAGATTCACATGCAAATCCAGATAAGTTAGATGGATCAACTAGAGGTCCCTTTGCAGCAACCCATGTAGTTTTGGGGTACTGCTCAGGCTTCCAATATGTACCATCAGCATTGAGTTTCCTCTCAAAGGCGATACCCTCTTGCCTAGGGTTCCTGTTGAGGATTTGCTTTTTAAGCACATCACAAAGAGCCTGATGCCCTTTGAGGCTTTTGTACATGCCTGTCGTGTACAATTCCTTCAGCCCTGCATCGTCAGTGATACTAGCAATGTCCTCAGATGAGGAATTAGTGATAGCAGAGGCATGTGAAGAATTTGAAACATTAGCAGCATTTGAACATTCAGGTGAAGAATTAGCAGATTCACGTTCAATGCACTTCAAGCATGGAGGAACAAATTCTTCCTGAGATGCGCTGATTTGTTGAGCAAGTAATGAATCGCGCTCCTTCTGAAGATCTTCATAACTCACTCTTAGCTTCTCAAGGTCTTGCTTTCTTTGAAGAAATTCATAAGAAAGCTTCTCATGATCTGATAAGAGAGTGTTATGTTGATCTTGAAGGGTGTCATACTTAGTATGAAGTCTCTGAAGACTTTCAGCCAAAGCTTTTGACTGATCCATTTCCTCACCCAACATATCATCGCTCTTGTTTAGCATATAGTGAGATTTTTCCAAAGCTCTTTGTTGTTTAGTAGCAAGGGAAGCAAGTTTGACATAGCTGGGTCCAAATTCATCACCAGATTCATCATCACTGGACTCGGATAGGTAGTATTCAGTTACGTCAGCATCTTTGGCCATAAGGCATGATGCAGAAGATGATGATTCTTGTTCGAATGTCATCGTTTTGAGAGATTCCTTGAAGTCCTCAAACCAAGGATCATGACAAGTTCGATGACCTTCATAGACCTCAGAGAGACGGTCCCAGATGAGCTTCGCATGATCGAGATGCATGATATTCCTGAACTGATTTTGTGACAGGCTGGAGCAGATGACATCCTTCGCCGTGAGGTTGAGAAGAATATACTTGTGAATGTCATCAGCATCCGCCATCTTGCAAAGATCAGTCAGGCCAATCTCAGTGACGGTCCACAACTCGCTGTTCATCGCCATGAGGCGTTTCTTCATCATGGCCTTCCACTTGGGATACTCGTGACCGTCAAAGATGGGGCATGTCACCTTCGTCATACCTGCGGTCGACATAACTAAAACTCAAGGCGATTAAACCAAAATCACACAGAACAAGGGAGTACCTTGCTCTGATACCAATTGAAAGTGCGTTATATCGACTAGAGGGGGGTGAATAGGCGATTTTTATGAAATTCTTCACTGAGGAATTTGCCGGTGAGGAAATTCCTTAGCGAAGAACTACTAGCAGCGGAATAAGTACTCAAAGGTAAACATAACAGAATACAAGCATAATCATCATGATGAAATGAAGACAGGCACAGAGTATAGGAAGCGTAATCACAGGATAACACAGGATGAAGACAAACAGACTGAAGAAATTGAATCTGAGGAAATTGAGAAAGTCTTCAGTCAAAGTCTTCAAACACAGATATGAACAAACATACAACACAGTTACGAGGAAATGGAAGAGTTGAGGAAATAGAACCAGTAAGTTCGGTGAAGACAATGATTTGGTAGACCAGTTCCAACTGCTGTCTCAGTTGTACATCTGGTTGGAGCGGCTGAGTATTTAAACTCAAGGACACACAGTCCCGGACTCCCAGTCAAGGACACTTAGTCCAAGACACCCAGTCCTCACCGTATTCTCCTTGAACTAAGGTCACACAGACCTCGTCCAATCACTCATGGTAAGTCTTCAGGCGACTTCCAAACCTTCACAAACTTGGTCACCCGGCGATCCACAATTCCTCTTGGATGCTCTAGACCATGACGCCTAACCGTCTGGAAGAAGCATAGTCTTCAAAGGTAACAAGCGTCGGATCCACTCAGGATCAATCTCTTCAGTGATGCTCAATCACTTGGGGTTTGTAGGTGTTTGGGTTTTGGGTTTTGTTTTTTCCTCACTTGATGATTTTCGCTCAAAGTCATCGGAGGATGGGTTGCTCTCAAATGACAAGTGTCAGTTTCTCTCAGAGCAGCCAACCAGCTAGTGGTTGTAGGGGGGCGACTATTTATAGCCTAGGGAGCAGCCCGACATGATAAGACATAAATGCCCTTCAATGATATGACCGTTAGGTGGATAGATATTTTGGAACAGCTGGCGCATAGCACATCAACGGTCGGAATTTTGAGTAGCAAAATCCTCAGGGCTATCATGTTCCTCACTGTGTAGGCAATCCGCACTGGCGAATTCCTAACTCCTCAGTCAGGAAAAATTCCTCAGAGACCAGAAGAACTTCGTCTCTGTCACTAAAGAAATTGACTGAACTGCATGAGATTTCCAATGGCTTCACTCGAAGGGATTGGTAGGTGTAGGATTTTGAGTTGAGCATCACATGGAAATTTTTCCTTAGTATTTCCTCGACCCCCTTTAATAGTACGGTGTTTCCTATGACTCAAGAAAGAGCAAAACAAAACTATGAAAACGAAAGTCTTCAAGCTTCATATTCCTCGCATGAATATGAAGTATTCACGGACACACCAATTTCTTCACTTGCAAAGTCTTCATGAAAGTCTTCAGAAATACCAAAATCTTTAGTCGAAGATATTCATTTTTAGGGGTCGACTTTTCTTGTAAATATCAAACTCCTCATAGACTTATAGACCTGTGTACACTCACACATGCATTAGTCCCTTAACCTATAAATCTTCAATACACCAAAATCACTAAGGGGCACTAGATGCACTTACAACAGGGCTCTTTGGCGATGGTGGAGCACCCTCCGGAGGACATCCCGATGGAGGAAGTGGTTGTCGAGGCGAAAATTCCCCTCCAAAGCATGGACCCACTCCCCTCCTCCGGGATCGTTGCTAAGGCCCCGTCGTCCTCCTCAAGCATGATGGCGATGGTGTTGTCGTTGCTTGATATCGGAGCCCCCGGCCCGTCTTCAACGATGGACATGGAGCTCGATGATGAGCTTAAACGGCTCCTGGCACCGATGTACCTGGGAGCCGGGGAGGCCGACGACTCAGCTGCTATCACAATAGATTTTTCCTTCATGGAGTCCATGGCGGTGGGCATGAAGGAAATGCAGGCCCGGCACAGTCAGAAGTGGCAGGATCTCAAGGAGCGGCATGAGTCCGCCGGCAGGGTGGACCAGAAGCTGAACGACAAGTGCTTGGAGCTGCGCAAATGGCACGACAAGCATTTCAAGGTGCTCCTGAGGTAGCAAGAGACGCTCCCGATGACGAGGGAGGATGTCATGGCTCGGGAGGCACGCCTGGTGGACCACAAGGCATCTCTGGACGCTTGAGAGCAAGTGATCTTCCTCCGGGAGGAGAAGCTCGAAGCCACCCTCCGTGCCAAGGATGAAGGTCTGGAGGTTCTAGTGCAGAAACGCACCAAGGAACTGGAGGACAAGCATGGAGCTGCTCTGAACACCCTTGCCACTAACCATGCTGCTTAGTTGAAGAAGCTTACTGAAGATCTGGATGCCGCATCTGCCGCCAACATTGACCTCGACCGGCAGGTGGCCAAGCTAAATGAGGATCTCGCCAGGGGTGCCAAGGAGGTGGAGGCACTCAAAGAGGGGGCACGGCAAGTGGAAATCCACTTGGCTGAGATGCAGTCGCAGCTCTCCTCCAAGACCCAGAGCCTCGAGACTGCCAAAGGCAACATCTTGGATATGAAGGCAAGGATCGGCACGTTGGAGCGTTTGATGGACTCCCTTGAGTCCCGCCAACAGTTGCTGTCCGGGGATTTGGACAACACCCAGCATCTCCGGCAAGATGCAGAGGATAAGCTGAAGAATTAGGTCGAGCTGAGTAACCTCTGGATCAAGAGCCTGATCGACATCGCCGAGCGTCTTGGCGTTCAGGCTGCGGCCGATGGGTATGGATGGCCCAGTCTTCTCGACCAGCAAGCAGGAAGTCCCAAGCATCAAGCTGGGACTCTTCTTCAATGAGCCGATCGAGAAGCTTTAAGTGCACGAAGAGGGGAGGGCCGAGCGCTTTGCGACCGTGTCCCGGAAGCTGGCCCATGATGCCCTCTTCATGGTCTTGAGCAATATCGCCTGCCGCCACCCAGACCTTGACCTTGATGATGGATTCAAGAAGCTGCCAGCGGGTGCTGACGTCGTTGCCGCCAAGGAAAAAGATGTGCCCCGGGCTAACAGGGTTCTCCATGTTTGAACTGCCCCATCTGGCCACCGGGGCAAGTATCGGGTCGTAGTTACTTCTGCGTTGTCCTGTAATGAAACACGACATACATTTTGCATTTAGCCATTCTATCTCTAGTGTTTGCGTGAAACTGATATTCCTAGCTGGATTTCAAATGCGTGTTTATCCCTTTGAGCTCTATATGCTTGCGTTCGTATGATCAATTCCCATGTATGCTCTGGATGTCTGCCGATATCATATTGCCTCGATTGTCGTAAGGGTCCGGCCCTTAACAGTCATCTTGGCATGGATGCATCTCGACGGGTTTTTCCTAGGTAGCTCTCGATGCAACCTCTCGACTTGTGAGCATGGCTCTAGACAGGATGATGGTGCGGTCAAAGAAAGTAACCAAGGTTCCATCGCATGAGGGCTTTCACAATACGAACACTCACTAGAGTTAAAGGATAAACGACTACAAAGATCTGAAATGTACCGACAAGAGGTGATTTCATAAACTTAGCTTTCGTTTCAAGCCCCCTTTCTCCTCTACCGGCTCGCGCGCGTCGGGCGTGCCCGTGGCACTTGGAAGAGCAGAAGATGATCAGGTGGTTTCTTCGTTCCTGTCGGGTTCGTGGGTTCCGGCTAACCTTTGAGGTTTGAACACTAGGGTGCGCTCGAAGTATTCCTCCTCTCTAGCTCGCTTGCCCATCGATCCCATGGCCTAGCTCTACCAACCCAAGGAACACGGGACACAGAGGTTTATACTGGTTCGGGTCACCGTTGTGGTGTAATACCCTACTACAGTGTGGCGGTGGTGGATTGCCTCGAGGGCTAGGGATGAACTAGTACAACGGATGAACTGCCTCCTAAGGAGAGGTGTTTTTGAGCTCGATGATCTAGTGTGTGTGAGGATGGTCCGAATGATCCGTCCCTTGCTATGGTGGTGGCTAGCCCTATTTATAGAGGCACCGGTCCTCTTCCCAAATGTTAGGCGGGAAGGGATCCAACAACGGCTAGGTTTGGAGGGGGACAACTAGTACAAGCTATCCTGGCAAAAGGTGGTCTTCGTCTACCAAAGACTCTGGTGGTGACGCTGATGTGGGCTCCGCAGTGACCTCCGTCCTGCTGGCCTTGGTCTTGTTGCACCGATAAGGAAACCTTTGCCTGATGCCTTGGGACTCCTCTCCTACGTCTGCCTCTTTAGCACCAAAGAGGAAACTGGTACACTGCGCCCGCTGGCACCCGCCTAGCCTTGGTCGTCATGGCTCATGTCACGTGAATCTCGCGAGGTGCCCCTTGCAAAGATATTTCCACTCCTCGGGAGTCAGCCTAGTGAGGCTGCCCCCAGGGAGGTCTAGGCGTCGCCCGCCTCGTGATGCTTTGGCCCCTCACGAGGGTCTTGAGTTGTTACTGCAGATGCTGGGCCGTACCAGGCCGCTGGTGGAGCCATGCCGTGGGCTGCAGGCAGGCAAGTATGGGTACCTCCATTCCCAGGACACCAACAGTATCGGGCCCAAGGAGCGCTCGAACTTGGCTTCGAGGCGATGCCAAGGGGAAAGTGTGGAGCGCCGCGGTCCCCAACCGCTCGCGGCCTTGGTCGTCGCGTGGCGATTGACGGGACATGGGCACCTACGCTTCCCCATGCTGCCTTGATATCCGTTCAACTTGACGAGTCCCTGCTGCATGCAGAGGAAAACCATCATTACCTGTGATCATGGAGGCTAGCGGTTGGCCTCCCTCTGGCTATAACTGAGGAGGGGTGTAGAGCCCCGTCGCTCATCCCTTCCTCCATTCCGCATGCTTCTTATTCTCCCTCCTCACTTCGTCATCTGGCCGCGACGCTCATGGCTCCGACGAAGGGGTTCGCAGCTGTGGAGAAGGGGAAGGTGTGCCAGGAGGGCCCCGGCTCGCCACCGCCCAAGAGGGGGCGCGGTCGTCCCGGCAAGCATGCTCTGACCCCTGCCGCGGCCCCCGGGGGGCGCGGGTGTACTCCCTTGGGAACCAGCGGCGTGATCCCTGGCGGCCGCGGTGCTGCCTCCTCCTATGGCGGGGGCCATTCCCGGCGTGGTAGCCCTTGCATCGAGGGGAGGCACGCCATGGTTGCCCGGCCGCCTCATTCGCGCTTCCATTTGGCGGAAGTGCTCCCGGAGTTTGTTGTGTGGTCAGAGCAGCCGGCCGGCACTTGGCTCTAGCTCCCGTGGTCCTTCACCGGCGGGCTGCCAGCCGCAGGTCTCGACGGCTTCTGGCTACAAGCTGATGGCAACAGCAGCAAGGCCTCGTGGGCTGCGGTGGAGGTTTCCGCTATGGGCAATGTCGTCCTGGCCCGCGGCTGGCAGACATTCGCTCGTGTGTGCAGCCTGGGTAGGAGGTGCACCCTCCACTTCAAGTATGATGGCGTCGTGACCCTCTACATGAGGGTTTTTGGGGAGGATGGCCGCCATGCAGGGTGTTGCCCCGAGGACAGCGGCGGTGACAACGAGCTGGGTCTTGACGATGGCCGCGATGACGCCGAGGGCGGGCTCACCCTTGGCGACGGCCGTGGCCTGTCCGGCGGCGGCAGCTACTCCTCCGAGGAAAGCTCGAGCAATGGTGGTTATGACCAACCGCCACACCGCCGGGCTCGCTACGAGGACGTCGGTGGTTCGTCCCGCCGCCGCACCCCGGTGAGGCGCGAAGAGGACTCCGATTGAGTCAGGGGGGAGGCGCTAGGAGCCAGCCCTCGTGAGCTGCTGCGGACGTGGGCGTCGCTTTTGCTTATCCTTTTCTTTTTTCCTGCATTCCAAGAAACAAGTATGGGCCCTGCGTGGGCGTGTAATGAACCGTAATTCTTGTGCCGCTCATGTTATGTTTATCGTTTCTATGTTGTGTTGTGGCATTTGTGCTTTATGTAGGCGCAGAGGGATAACTTAGCTTGACACATTCGAGGTAGCTTCCACCCCGCGAGGGAGCGCACCTCCTGGCATCTGGTGAGGCTTCCCAACTGCCAACTCGGGAGCCAGTGCCCTTGGGAGGCACGCGAAGCTGCAAAAATTCATTAGGAAATCCTTATCCTTCCTTGCAGGAGGCCCCAGGCATAGGCTGATCATGGCCTAGCGCACAACGTCGTGGTACCTGCTACCTCTTGAGCATGCATTGGTTTTCCCTTGAAGAGGAACGGGTGATGCAGCAAAGTATCGTAAGTATTTCCCTCAGTTTTTGAGAACCAAGGTATCAATCCAGTAGGAGACTACACGCAAGTCACCTAGTACCTGCACAAACAATCAAGTACCTTGCAACTAACGTGATAAAGGGGTTGTCAATCCCTTCACGGCCACTTGCAAAAGTGAGATCTCATAAAGAAAATAAGATAAATATTTTTGGTATTTTTTGTATAGATTGGAAAATAAAGATTGCAAAATAAATTGTAAACTAGAAATATAGATCAGAAACTTATATGATGTAAAGTAGACCCGGGGGCCACATGTTTCACTAGTGGCTTCTCTCATGATAGCATGTATTATGGTGGGTGAACAAATTACTGCCGAGCAATGGATAGAAAAGAGCATAGTTATGATGATATCTAAGGCAATGATCATGAATATAGGCATCATGTCCGTGTCAAGTAGACCGAAACGATTCTGCATCTACTACTATTACTCCACACATCGACCGCTATCCCGCATGCATCTAGAGTATTAAGTTCATAAGAACATAGTAACGCATTAGGCAAGATGACATGATGTAGAGGGATAAACACAAGCAATATGATATAAACCGCATCTTTTTATCCTCGATGGCAACAATACAATATGTGCCTTGCTGCCCCTGCTGTCACTGGGAAAGGACACCGCAAGATTGAAGCCAAAGCTAAGCACTTCTTCCATTGCAAGAAAGATCAATCTAGTAGGCCAAACTAAACTGATAATTCGAAGAGACTTGCAAAGATATCAAATCATGCATATAAGAATTCAGAGAAGAACCAAATAATGTTCATACATAATCAAATTCATAAACCCACAATTCATCGGATCTCGGCAAACACACCACAAAAGAGTATTACATCAGATAGATCTCCAAGAACATCGAGGAGAACTTTGTATTGAGAACCAAAGAGAGAGAATAATCCATCTAGCTAATAACTATGGACCCGAAGGTCTGTGGTAAACTACTCACACATCATCGGAGAGGCTATGGTGTTGATGTAGAAGCCCTCCGTGATCGAATCCCCCTCCGGCAGATCACCGAAAAAGGCCCCAGATTGGATCTCACGGGTATAGAAGGTTGCGGTGGTGGAAAAGTGGTTTTGTGGCTCCCCTAGATGTTTTCAGGGTATAAGAGTATATATAGGCGAAAGAAGTAGGTTGGTGGAGCTTCATGTGGCCCACAAGGGTGGGGGGCGCGCCCCCCTGCCTCATGGAAGCTTCACGGACTTCCCGACTTGTACTCCAAGTCTCCAGGGTGACGTTTGTTGCAAGAAAGATCCTCACGAAGGTTTCGTTCGGTTTGAGTACTGTTTGATATTCCTTTTCTGCGAAATACTAAAATAGGCAAAAAAAACAGCAATTTGCACTAGGCCGTCGGTTAATAGGTTAGTCCCAAAAATAATATAAAAGTGCATATTAAAGCCCATTAAACATCCAAAATAGATAATATAATAGCATGGAATAATAAACAATTATAGATACATTGGAGACGTATCAAGCATCCCCAAGCTTAATTCCTGCTCGTCCTCGAGTAGGTAACTGATAAAAACAGAATTTTTGATGTGGAATGCTACCTAACATAATTTTCAATGTAACTCTCTTTATTGTGGCATGAATATTTAGATCCGAAAGATTCAATACAAAAGTTTAATATTGACATAAAAACAATAATACTTCAAGCATACTAACCAAGCAATTATGTCTTCTCAAAACAACATAGCCAAAGAAAGCTCATCCCTACAAAATCATATAGTTTGGCCATGCTTCATTTTCATCACACAAAATGCTCTCATCATGCACAACCCCGATGACAAGCCAAGAACTTGTTTCATACTTTAGTATTCTCAAACTTTTTCAAGTTTCACGCAATACATGAGCGCGAGCCATGGACATAGCACTATGGGTGGAATAGAATATGATGATGGAGGTTGTGTGGAGAAGACAAAAGAGGAGAAAGTCTCACATTGACGCGGCTAATCAACGGTCTATGGAGATGCCCATCAATTGATGTCAATGCGAGGAGTAGGGATTGCGATGCAACAGATGCACTGGAGCTATAAATGTATGAAATCTCAACAAAAGAAACTAAGTGGGTGTGCATCCAACTTGCTTTCTCACGAAGACCTAGGGCATTTTGACGAAGCCCATCATTGGAATATACAAGCCAAGTTCCATAATGAAAATTCCCACTAGTATATGAAAGTGACAAAATAAGAGACTCTCTATCATGAAGATCATGGTGCTACTTTGAAGCACAAGTGTGGAAAAAAAAGATAGTAACATTGCCCCTTCTCTCTTTTTCGCTCATTTTTTTGGGCCTTCTTTTTTTGGCCTTTCTCTTTTTTTCCTCACATGGGACAATGCTCTAATAAGGTTGATCATCACACTACTATTTGTTTACAACTCAAAAATTACAACCGGTTCTATAACAAAATATGACTCTATATGAATGCCTCCGACGGTGTACCGGGATGTGCAATGATTCAAGGGTGACATGTATAAAAATTATGAGTGGTGGCTTTGCCACAAATACAACTACATGATCATGCAAGGCAATATGACAATATATCTCGGAATGGCTATGGAAATGTCATAATAGGTAGGTATGGTGGCTGTTTTGAGGAAGATACAAGGAGGTTTATATGTGAAAGAGCGTATCATATCACAGGGTTTGGATGCATCGGCAAAGTTTGCACCAACTCTCGAGGTGAGAAAGGGCAATGCACGGTACCGAAGAGGCTAGCAATGATGGAAGGGTGAGAGTGCATATAATCCATGGACTCAACATTAATCATAAAGAACTCACATACTTACTGCAAAAATCTACAAGTCATCAAAACCAAGCACTATGCGCATGCTCCTAGGGGGATAGATTGGTAGGAAAAGACCATCGCTCGTCCCCGACTGCCACTCATCAGGAAGGCAATCAAAGAACACCTCATGCTTCAAATTTGTCACACAACGGTTACCATACATGCATGCTACGGGACTTGCAAACCTCAACACAAGTATTTCTCAATTTCACAATTACTTAACTAGCATGACTCTAATATCACCATCTTCATATCTCAAAACAACCATCAAGTATCAAACTTCTCATAGTATTGAATGCACTCTATATGGAAGTTTTTATTATGCCCATCTTGGATGCTTATCATATTAGGACTAATTTTATAGTCACAACAAATTACCATGTTGTTCTAAAAGACTCTCAAAATAATATAAGTGAAGCATGAGAGATCAATAATTTCTATAAAATAAAACCACCATGGTGCTCTAAAAGATATAAGTGAAGCACTAGAGCAAAATTATCTAGCTCAAAAGATATAAGTGAAGCACATAGAGTATTATAATAAATTCCAATTCATGTGTGTCTCTCCCAAAAGGTGTGTACAACAAGGATTATTGTGGTAAACTAAGAATAAAATACTCAAATCATACAAGATGCTCCAAGCAAAACACATATCATGTGATGAATAAAAATATAGCCTCAAGTAAAGTTACCGATAGACGAAGACGAAAGAGGGGATGCCTTCCGGGGCATCCCCAAGCTTAGGCTTTTGGTTGTCCTTTAATTTTACCTCGGGGTGCCTTGGGCATCCCCAAGCTTAGGCTCTTGCCACTCCTTATTCCAAAATCCATCAAATCTTTACCCCAAAACTTGAAAACTTCACAACACAAAACTTAAACAGAAAATCTCACGAGCTCCGTTAGTATAAGAAAACAAACCACCACTTCAAGATACTGTAATGAAATCATTCTTTATTTATATTGGTGTTAAACCTACTGTATTCCAACTTCTCTATGGTTCATAACCCCCGATGCTAGCCATAGATTCATCAAAATAAGCAAACGACACACAAAAAAACAGAATCTGTCAAAAACAGAACAATCTGTAGAAATCTAGAGGTTTCGAATACTTCTGTAACTCCAAAAATTCGGAAAAATTAGGACGACCTAAATTATTTGTATATTGATCTAGTACAGTTGGAATTGGTATTTTATCGCTTTCTGGTAAAAAATAAAAATTATTCTCGTGAGCGCATACTTTTTGTTTTTTCAGCAAGATCAAACAACAATCACCCAAGAAGATCCTAAAGGCTTTACTTGGCACAAACACTAATTAAAACAAAAAAACACAATCATAACAAAGGATAGATGATTTATTTATTACTAAACAGGAACAAAAAGCAAGGAACAAAAATAAAATTGGGTTGCCTCCCAACAAGCGCTATCGTTTAACACCCCTAGCTAGGCATAAAAGCAAGACTAGATCTAGGTATTATCATCTTTAGTATGCAATCCATATGCGGATCTCATAATAGATTCATAAGGTAATTTAATTTTCTTTCTAGTAAAGTGTTCCATGCCTTTCCTTCACGGAAATTGGAATCTAATATTTCCTTCCTTCATGTCAATAATTGCACCAGTAGTTCTAAGGAAAGGTTTACCAAGAATAATAGGACATGTAGGATTGCAATCTATATCAAGAACAATGAAATCTACGGGCACACAATTCCTAATTGCAACAATAAGAACATCATTAATTCTTCCCATAGGTTTCTTAATGGTTGAATCCGCAAGATGCAAATTAAAAGAACAATCATAAAATTCACGGAAACCTAACACAACACATAAAGTTTTTGGAATTGTGGAAACACTAGCACCCAAATCACATAAATCATAGCATTCATGATTTTTAATCTTAATTTTAATAGTAGGTTCCCACTCATCATAAAGTTTTCTAGGGATAGAAACTTCTAGTTCAAGCTTTTCTTCATAAGATTGCATTAAAGCATTAACGATATGTTTAGTAAAGGCTTTATTTTGATCATAAGCATGAGGAGAATTTAGCGCGGATTGAAACAAGGAAATACAATCTATCAAAAAGCAATTATCATAATTAAATTCCTTGAAATCCAAAATAGTGGGTTCATTGCTATGTATAGTTTTGACCTCTTCAATCCCACTTTTATTAATTTTAGCATCAAGATCTAGAAACTCTGAATCATTAGGACGCCTTTTAACTAAAGTTGACTCATCTCCAGTCCCATCTTTATCAAGATTCATATTGGCAAACAAAGATTTAATAGGAGACACATCAATCACTTTTAGATCTACATCATTATTATCATGAAAAATTGAAGAATACGCTTTCACAAAGCAATTTTTTAGCACACATCCTAGCAGTTCTTTCTTTGCACTCATCAATGGAAATTCTCATGGATTTGAGAGGCTCATTGATATCATGCTTAGGTGGGATAGATCTAAGTTTCAAAGAATCAACATCAAGAGAAATTCTATCCACATTCCTAGCAACTCATCAATCTTAAGCAATTTTTCTTCAAGCAAAGCATTGAAATTCTTTTCCAAATTCATAAATTCTCTACACTAGTCTCAAAATTATAGGGCATCTTGTTAAAATTTCCATAAGAGTTGTTTTAGGAATTACCATAATTATTAGAGGAATTACTAGGAAATGGCCTAGAATTAAAATTTCCTCTATACGCATTGTTACCAAAATTGTTCCTACCAACAAAATTCACATCCATAGATTCATTATTATTCTCAATCAAAGTGGACAAAGGCATATCATTAGGATCAGAAGAAACACTCTTATTAGCAAACAATTTCATAAGTTCACACATCTTTCCACTCAAAACATTAATTTCTTCTATAGCATGAACTTTTTTACTAGTGGATCTTTCGGTGTGCCATTGAGAATAATTAACCATAATATTTTCTAGGAGTTTAGTAGCTTCTCCTAAAGTGATTTACATAAAAGTTCCTCCCGCGGACGAATCTAATAGATTTCTAGAAGCAAAATTCAATCCAGCATAAAAATTCTGTATAATCATCCATAAATTCAAACCATGTGTAGGGCAATTACGTATCATTAATTTCATCCTCTCCCAAGCTTGTGCAACATGCTCATGTTCAAGTTGCTTAAAATTCATAATATCGTTTCTAAGAGAGATGATCTTAGTGGGAGGAAAATACTTAGAGATAAAAGCATCTTTGCACTTATTCCATCAATCAATACTATTTTTAGGCAAAGAAGAGAACCAAGTTTTAGCACGATCTCTAAGCTAAAACGGAAATAGCTTCAATTTAACAATATCATTATCCACATCTTTCTTATTTTGCATATCGCACAAATCAACAAAGTTGTTTAGATGGGTAGCAGCATCTTCACTAGGAAGGCCGGAAAATTGATCTTTCATGACAAGATTCAACAAATCAGCATTAATTTCACAAGATTCAGCATTGGTAATAGGAGCAATCAGAGTGCTAATAAAATCATTGTTGTTGGTATTGGGAAAGTCACATAATTTAGTATTATATTGAGCTATCGTGACAGACAATCAATCCAACACACAAGAACACAAGAAGCAACCGAAAAAGAGGCGAATGGAAAAAGGGCGAATAAAACGACAAAGGTGAAGTGGGGAGAGGAAAACGAGTGGCAAATGGCAAATAATGTAATGTGAGGGAGAAGAGTTTGTGATGGGTACTTGGTATGTCTTGACTTGAGCGAAGATCTCCCCGGCAACGGCGCAAGAAATCCTTCTTGCTACCTCTTGAGCATGCGTTGGTTTTCCCTTGAAGAGGAAAGGGTGATGCAACAAAGTAGCGTAAGTATTTTCCTCAGTTTTTGAGAACCAATGTATCAATCCAGTAGGAGACTACACGCAAGTCGCCTAGTACCTGCACAAACAATCAAGAACATTGCAACCAACGCGATAAAGGGGTTGTCAATCTCTTCACGGCCACTTGCAAAAGTGAGATCTGATAAAGATAATAAGATAATATTTTTGGTATTTTTTGTATGGATTGGAAAATAAAGATTGCAAAATAAATAGTAAAGTAGAACTATAGATCGAAAACTTATTTATTGTAAAGTAGACCCGGGGGCCATAGGTTTCACTAGTGGCTTCCCTCATGGTAGCATATATTACGGTGGGTGAACAAATTACTGCCGAGCAATTGATAGAAAACGCATAGTTATGATGATATCTAAGGAAATGATCATGAATATAGGCATCATGTCCGTGTCAAGCAGACCGATTTGATTCTGCATCTACTACTACTACTCCACACATCGACCGCTATCCAGCATGCATCTAGAATATTAAGTTCATAAGAATAGAGTAATGCATTAGGCAAGATGACATGATGTAGAGGGACAAACTCAAGTAATATGATATAATCCCCATATTTTTATCCTCGATGGCAACAATACAATACATGCCTTGCTGCCCCTGCTGTCACTGGGAAAGGACACCGCAAGATTGAGCCCAAAGCTAAGCACTTCTCCCATTGCAAGAAAGATCAATCTAGTAGGCCAAACTAAACTGATAATTAAAAGAGACTTGCAAAGATATCAAATCATGCATATAAGAATTCAGAGAAGAACCAAATAATATTCATAGATAATCAAATTCATAAACCCAGAATTCATCGGATCTCAGCAAACACACCGCAAAAGAGTATTACATCGAATAGTTCTCCAAGAACATCGAGGAGAACTTTGTATTGAGAACCAAAGAGAGAGAAGAAGCCATCTAGCTAATAACTACGGACCCAAAGGTCTGTGGTAAACTACTCACACATCATCGGAGAGGCTATGGTGTTGATGTAGAAGCCCTCCGTGATCGAATCCCCCTCCGGAGAATCGCCGGAAAAGGCCCCAGATGGGATCTCACGGGTACAGAAGGTTGCGGCGGTGGAAAAGTGGTTCCGTGGCTCCCCTGGATGTTTTCAGGGTATAAGAGTGTATATAGGCAAAAGAAGTAGGTCGGTGGAGCTCCGTGAGGCCCACAAGGGTGGGGGCACGCCTACCCCCTGGGCGCGCCCCCTGCCTCGTGGAAGCTTCATGGACTTCCATACTTGTACTCCAAGTCTCTAGGGTGACGTTTGTTCCAGGAAAGATCTTCGCGAAGGTTTCGTTTTGTTTGGATTCTGTTTGATATTCCTTTTCTACGAAACACTGAAATAGGCAAAATACAGCAATTTCCACTGGGCCTTCGGTTAATAGGTTAGTCCAAAAAATTCTAACCAAGGGGCAGATGACTATGGTGATGATCACGAGCATGAGGACGAGTAGGACCTACATACTCAGTGGCGCCTGGCTACTTATTCCGATGGATAACCTCTTCTTGTATGTATAAAGGGCACTGCTCATGTTACTAAGGAAGGAGGTGTTGTCTCCCATGGTCACACTCTCCGGACCTATTCCAACATCCATTGTAGGGTATTCGAGATGGATACTAGTGTGCTAGCGCCAGCACCTTCTGCCTGGTTCCGTATTGATAGTCTTGGAGAAAACTCGCTCTTCCTTGGACAAAACTATCCAATGATGGTGAAAGGCTATCCACCTGCTATTGGCACAATGTTACTACCGTTTATGAGAAGCAACTATATCTGTACCTCAGACATTGCTATGGTTCCCTACCCTGGCTATCACAATATGCGTCCTGATATAGGCTGCTTCAGCCTGGATGACGAGTCTTGCGTTGGTCTCAATATTGAATGGCTTCCCCTTCCAAGAGGCTTACTCATGGTTCAGAGCAAGCATTTCCAATGTCGAGGATTGGTTGAAATGAAGTTCATTCATTGCTTGTTATTTGTGTGTGATAAAAACTTTAGTATTTATGTCACGCCCAATATGCGATCCTATCCGAGAGGAACTCGGAGGTCCCACCAAGGATAGAGCCGCATATTGATAATGCTTTTGCAATAGAGATTATGACATGTAAATGAACCCCAAAATGAATGCAACAACCACCATCACATGGAGCACACAGATGTAACACCCAGGATGTAACTTTCCCAATTTGTACTCCAACTCTTGCCGTTTCCGGCGTTAAGTTATTTTATTTCTCCGGGTTCGGGTCTTTGTCTCCGTGTGTTGTTATCATTGTCATGCATCTCATATCATGTCATCATGTGCATTGCATTTGCATACGTGTTCGTCTCAGGCATTCGAGCATTTTTCCCGTTGTCCGTTTTGCATTCTGGCGCTTCGTTCTCCTCCGGTGGTCATTTCTAGCTTTCTTTCGTGTGTGGGGATTAAACATTTCCGGATTGGACCGAGACTTGCCAAGCGGCCTTGGTTTACTACTGGTAGACCGCCTATCAAGTTTCGTACCATTTGGACTTCGTTTGATACTCCTACGGTTAACCGAGGGACCGAAAAGGCCTCATGTGTGTTGCAGCCCAACACACCTCCAATTTGGCCCAAAACCCACTTAACTCTGGTCCATCATCTATAGCGTTCGATCACGATCGCGTGGCCGAAAACCGCACCTCATTTGGACTCTCCTTGCTCCCTCTATGCCTATAAATAGACCCCCTCCGTTTTCGGATCTCATTCCTCCCCGAAAACACTAAAAAAATCGCCCCTCCGCCATCGGACATGTCTGTACCCGTCGGACACG
>NC_057812.1:348718303-348727650 GCF_018294505.1 Triticum aestivum | reverse complement strand
CCGCCACCGGGCAGCGCGCCGCCCCGAGCCGGCCAGCTCATCCGCTTCCTCCCGGCCTCGCCTGCCGTACGGATCCGGCCGCCCCCGGCCATCTTCTCGAACTCCGGCGAAGATTCCGGCGAGGGAACCGGCCGACCTCATTTTGCGTGCAGATCTGAGATCCGTGAACAGTAACCCTAGAGGTTGTTATTTTCTTCTAAGTCACAGAATTCTAGATCCATGTGCCCTTCTTCCTAGCTCCGTAACTTTGTATCTGTAGCTCCGATTCATGCATATAGCATATCACGATGTTCATCTCAGAGAGTACATCATTTCATTCCATTGCATCATTTTCATTTGTGTTCATCTTGATGCCCGAAATTCTGTTAGAAGAGGGCTACTTGAGTTAATTGCCAGATCTGTTACTCCGTTTAGCACTTTTGTCATTTTTGCCATGATTAATGTGTGCATGTTATGCCCATGAGTTCTACATGTGTTTTGTTAAGGGTTTTGTCATCTTTCCAGAGGTGCAACCCATGTATTTTTGTGATGTGTGGTGACTTGTGCAAGCTTGCAAAGTGGTGCACTTGCTAAGTCTGTTTTCAGGGATTTAGTAATTTCACTAAGTCCTGGAGCTGTTTATCTCATGATGCCATATGTTCTTGTTGTTTCCTAGTGATCCGTGCCTCTTTTGAGGATGATCAGTAAGGGAGTTTTGTTAATCTTGTAGTGCTCTATCCATCCATGTCTTTGTTTGCAATTATGAAGCACCCTAGTGTGAGTCAATCGAGCTCTACTTTTGCTACCTTGTGAATCTGGGCAGATTGTCAACTTGTTTGCAATTTTGCCGGTGATGTTGTAGTTGATCCGTGCATGCTATGTTATTGTTCTTGCCATGTCTCGATTGCATTTCGTGCCTTCTTGATGGGTGTATGCTTGTCTTGCCATGACTTGCACCGTAGTGAGTGCATCGAGCTCTTAAACATGCCTACTTGAGTTATGTTTCAGCATGTGTCAGTTTTCACTAAGTATAAAAACTGATTATGTTTTTGCTATGTTCACATGCTTGCAATTGTATTTTCTGATCCCTTTTGGCACAAGGTCACTAAGGTACTTTTGTTAAGATCTTTGAGTAGCTCCATGCCATGCTTTACTTTGCCATGTTCAGGTCCTGTAGCATATAGTTTTTTGGCTCCGAAGAGGGCTACCTGATCTGAAATTCCAGACAAGTGTTAATTTCACTAAGTTTGAGATCTGTTTGTGATATGCATTTTTGCCATGCTTGTTTGAACCTGTTAATTGATGATTTGGCCGTAGCTCAGTGCTAGACTTTTGTTAAACATCTTGTATGCATTCCTGCCATGTATTTTGTTGTCATGTTTGGGTGCTGTAGCATGTTCATTCCATTGCATTTAGATGCCTACTTGCTATAAATCGCAGACCGATGTCATATTTGAATCGCTTGCCATTTCCAAACCGTAACTCCGATTCCGGCGTTCTTTATATCGTTTTTCAAGCGATTTCGTCTCATCTTTCCAGTGGCACACTTGTATTTCCAAGTTGAGGCCAGGGTCATTCATTTTCCTGTCATATCTTGCATTTTGCATCCCGCATCGCATCCCGCATAGCATATCATCTTTGCATTGTGTTGTTTGAGTTTGCACGTGGTTGATTGTATCCTTGTTGCTTGTTTGTCTTGTTTGGGTAGAGCCGGGAGACGAGTTCGCTAACGAGGAGCCCGTTGAGTTTGCTTTCGAGGATCCAGTCAACTATGATAACTATGCAGGCAAGATGATCATACCATCGAAATCACTACTATCTTTGTTGTGCTAGTTTGCTCGCTCTTTTGCTATGCCGATGCTATGATGCCTACCTTTTGCTTTCAAGCCTCCCAAATTGCCATGTCAAACCTCTAACCCACCATTGTCCTAGCAAACCGTTGATTGGCTATGTTACCGCTTTGCTCAGCCCCTCTTATAGCGTTGCTAGTTGCAGGTGAAGATTGGACGCCGTTCCTTGTTGGAACATTTATTTACTTGTTGGGATATCATTATATTGTTATGTTATCTTAATGCATCTATATACTTGGTAAAGGGTGGAAGGCTCGGCCTCTCGCCTAGTGTTTTGTTCCACTCTTGCCGCCCTAGTTTCCGTCATATCGGTGTTATGTTCCCGGATTTTGCGTTCCTTACGCGGTTGGGTTATAATGGGAACCCCTTGATAGTTCGCCTTGATTAAAGCCTTTCCAGCAATGCCCAACATTGGTTTTCCCATTTGCCACCTAGCCTTTTCTTTCCAAACTCAAGGGTCATCTTATTTTAACCCCCCGGGCCAGTGCTCCTCTGAGTGCTGGTCCAAACTAGAGCCCCTTGCAGCGCCACCTCGGGGAAACTCGAGGGCTGGTTTTAGTTGTACGGATTGCTTATCTGAGTGTGCCCTGAGAAAGAGATATGTGCAGCTCCTATCGGGATTTGTCGGCACATTCGGGCGGTGTTGCTGGTCTTGTTTTAACCTATCAAAGTGTCTTGAATTACCGAGATACCGAGTCTGATCGGAACGTCTTGGGAGGAGGTCTATTCCTTCGTTGACCATGAGAGCTTGTCATGGGCTAAGTTGGGACTCCCCTGCAGGGATTTGAACTTTCGAAAGCCGTGCCCGCGGTTATGGCCAGATGGGAATTTGTTAATGCCCGGTTGTAGATAACTTGAACCTTGATGTGTTATCGTGATGGCCTCTTCTCGGCGGAGTCCGGGAAGTGGACACGGTGTTGGAGTGATGTTTGCGTAGGATGCTCTCTAGTTTCTCGCTCGCGCTTTGCCTCCTCTTCTCGCTCTCTTTTGCGAATAAGTTAGCCACCATACTTTCTAGTCGCTTGCTGCAGCTCTATATATATTTACCTTGCCTTACCTATAAGCTTAAATAGTCTTGATCGCGAGGGTGCGAGATTGCTGAGTCCCTGTGGCTCACAGATTACTATTACACCAGATGCAGGGCCAGATGTTTCCGCTCCAGGAGACGCGTATGAGCTCAAGTGGGAGTTCGATGAAGACTCTCAACGTTACTATGTTTCCTTTCCCGATGATCAGTAGTGGTGCCCAGTTGGGGGTGATTAGGACCATGTCGCTTGTTGGGTTCTCTTTTATTTTGGCGCCGTAGTCGGGCCATGAGTGTTTGGATGATGTAATGTTATTTATGTACTTGATTGACGTGGCGAGTGTAAGCCAACTATGTTATCTCCCCTTTATTATTTATATTACATGGGATGTTGTGAAGATTGCCTAACTTGCGACATATGCCTTCAATGCGATTATGTCTCTAAGTCGTGCCTCAACACGTGGGAGCTATAGTCGCATCGAGGGTGTTACAAGTTGGTAATCAGAGCCTTCCCCGACCTTAGGAGCCCCATTGCTTGATCGTTTTTAGCGGCCGAGTTGTGTCTAGAAAAAATGTTTTGAGTCTTTTAGGAATTATATATCGGAGAGATTAGGAATTCTTTTTAGTTCCTAGTCTCCTCATCGCTCTGGTAAGGCATCCTGACGTCGAGTTTTGACTATTCTCTTCTCAAATTTCACTAAAAAATTTAGGATCACGCGGGTATCTTGGAATCGTTCCGATGGTTTTATGATGAGATCATTGTCTTGGTGCCTCCTGTCAGGGGTTTAGTGGAAGTGTCCCGGGGAGTTGAGCTCTGAGGTGTTTTCATCATAATTTTATCGTTGCAGTTCTGGAATACCTGAGTTTAGTACGCCGACATCGAAAATCTCTTTTATGCAGTTCGTTGGTGAGATAACCTCGACGCCACCCAGTACTGGGGCGGGAGTTCGGGAGTATCGCCATAACTTGTATAACCGATGCTTTTCGAAGGTTGAGGTAGATGATTTCCGAAGGTTTCTTGGTTATGTGTTGAAGGATGGATATAGCTGGATGTAGGATTTGCTAGATTTGGGTGAGATATTATGCTTCCCCTGTATCCCCAACACCTGATTGCATAACCGGAAAGGTTCGGGAGTTTCATAGGTGCGAATTCTTGTAGCTCTAGTTCTTCTTCCACGGATATTGGTTTGAGATTGGGATTTCTTATCGATTATTCGTTCTTGTTCCGTACCTTGTTGATTTATTTCTCTACCTTAATTCTACGCGGCTTCTCAATTTATGGATATGTGACCATTTCAAGAGGAATGCATTCGTTCATTTTGTCCGGATGTGAAGACTATATGTTGCAATTTTCATTCTGTTGGATTCAGCTTCAATATTTGTCTATCATTGTGCTAATGGGGGTCAACCTCTTCAGGATGGCTCCTCCAACGCGCACGACTCCGAATCCTGATCCGCCACCACCTCCACCTCCTCCGGAGGCATGGCAAGCTGTGATGGCCGCAACCAATGCAAACACACAGTTGATCATGCAAATTCTTCAAGAGCGCAATCAAGGCAGTCAGGGGAATCAAGGCAGCAATCATAATCACTTTGCTACATTCAACCAGTTCCTTGCTAACGGGCCAAAGACTTTCAGCAATTGTGTTGAGGCAACCGATGCTGACGATTGGCTTGTGGATCTGTGTAAGCATTTCGAGTGCAGTAACGTCAGGCCTGAGCACTTTGTTAAGTTAGCTTCCTTCCAACTCAAAGATCAAGCTGTAGAATGGTTCCAGCAGTACAAGGATTCCAGAGGTGGACGTGTTATCACTTGGGATGGCTTCCGTCGAGATTTCCGAGCTCATCATATTCCGCAGAGCGTGGTTGAAAGCAAGCGTGAGGAATTCTGCAATCTGAAGCAAGGCTCTTTGTCGGTCTATGACTACAACAAGTTGTTCCAGAAGCTCGCCCTCTTTGCCAAGCAGGACGTACCTGATGAGAAGAGCATGATATACCAGTTCAGGGGTGGTCTCAAAGAAGATATCCAGCTAGCTCTTGTTCTCTTTGAGCCCTTGAGATACGATAAGTTCTACAACATGGCACTGAAGCAAGAAGCTGCTCAGTTGAGGTGTGATGCTTCCAAGAAGTGAGTCAGAGATGTTACTCCTTCTTCCTCTACTCAAGTGGCCAAGCAGTAGAAGTTTTGGCTTCCTCCTCCTCCATTCCGTCAGCTGTATCAGCAGAAGAGCAAAGGTGGCAGTGGATCTTCCCACCCACCCAACCCTGGCTTTCAGAACAAGACTTCGTCTCAAGCCCCAAGATCGAGTGCTCCGTATCACCGTCCGCTTTCAGAGGTCACGTGCAACAAGTGCCAACAGAAGGGTCACTATGCCAACAAGTGTTTCAACCAGAGGCGTCTTCCTCCTCTTCCTCCTGTCAGATCGGCAAGTACAGTTGTGGTCAAGCATAACCCCAAGCATGCCAAGGTCAATTTGATGAATGCAGCTCAGGCAGAGGACTCGTCAGATGTGATCATGGGTAACCTTCCTGTTAATGATATTCCTGCAAAAGTTCTTTTTGACACGGGTGCATCGCATTGTTTCATCTCGAGACCTTTTGCATCTAAGCATGATTTTGTTACTCAAGTGTTGCCGAAACCGTTGGCTATTGTCTCTCCGGCCCGTCAAATGACATCTCGAGTATGCGTTCCGGATGTTACAATCACTTTGGGTGACTATAAGTTCTTGTCCTCTCCAAATGTTCTTGGTGACTCGGATATTGATCTTATTCTCGGGATGGATTGGCTTTCTAAGCACAAGGCTCAGCTTGATTGTGCAGCCAGGCAGATTCAATTGACTCATTCGTCTGAGGATGTAATTGTCTTTGCCGCTTGTGAGGATACCATCCGTCTGTTTTCTCTCAATGAGAAGGGTGAACTCGATGCCATCTTTCAAATTCCAGTCTTTTGCGAATATCAAGACGTCTTTCCAGAAGAGCTTCCAGGAATGCCTCCGCACCGGCCAGTTGAATTCGTTACTGATCTTGAGCCTGGCACGGAACCTGTTTGTAAACATCCTTACAAGCTCGGACCTGAAGAGTTGAAGGAGCTGAAGAAGCAACTCGATATTCAAGAGAAAATGGGTCTCATCCGGCCTAGTTCTTCTCCGTGGGGTTGTGGTGTTCTTTTTGTGAAGTAGAAGGATGGAACGGACCGACTTTGTGTTGACTACCGTCCAGTGAACAAGAAGACCATCAAGAACAAATACCCACTTCCCAACATCATGAGCTGTTCGAACAACTCAAAGGTGCTCGAGTATTCTCCAAGCTTGATCTCCGTATGGGTTATCATCAGATTCGAACCCGTGAGCAAGATATTCCCAAGACAGCTTTCAGGACAAGCTTTGGTTCATATGAATACACTGTCATGTCTTTTGGTCTCATCAACGCTCCTCCGACGTTCTCTCGCATGATGAACTTCATCTTCAACGCCTACACCAATGACTTTGTTTTGGTCTATCTCGACGACATTCTGGTTTTCTCCAAGAACAAGGAAGATCATGCCAAGCACTTGCGTTTGATTCTTGATAAACTCAGGGAACACAAGTTCTACGCCAAGTTCTCCAAGTGTGAATTTCGGCTCGATGAGGTTCTTTATCTTGGTCATATCATCTCTGCCAAGGGCATTGCCGTGAATCCTAAGAAGGTGTCTGCAATTGTGAATTGGGAACCTCCCCAGAACGTGAAGCAACTCCGCAGTTTTCTCGGTCTCGCAAGCTATTGCCGAAGATTCCTTGAAAACTTTTCTAAGATCGCAAAGCCTCTCTCAAATCTTCTTCAGAAGCATGTCAAGTACGTTTGGTCTCCAGAGTGTGACATTGCTTTCAACACTTTGAAAGAGAAATTGATCATTGCTCCAGTTCTGACTCCGCCTGATGAATCCAAGCCGAACGAGGTCTTTTGTGATGCCTCTCTCCAAGGTCTTGGCGCAGTATTGATGCAAGAGAAGAAAGTTGTTGCTTATACATCTCGCCAGTTGAAGCCTAATGAGAAGAACTACCCCACTCATGATCTCGAGTTGGCGGCAGTTGTGCATGCTCTTTTGACTTGGAGATATCTTCTATTGGGAAGAAAGGTGGACATTTTCACTGATCACAAGAGTCTCAAGTACATCTTCACTCAGCCTAATCTCAACCTCAGGCAAACTCGTTGGGTCGAAATGATGCAAGAGTATAATCCGAGTATTGAGTATACTCCAGGCAAGGCCAATGTGATTGCTGACGCATTGAGCAGGAAAGCTTACTGCAACAGTCTGATTCTCAAGCCTTATCAACCCGAGCTTTGTGAAGCTTTCTGCAAACTAAATCTGCAAGTTGTTCCCCAAGGTTTCCTCGACAACCTTCAAGTCTCTCGTACTTTAGAAGACCAGATTCGCCAAGCCCAGCTTCTTGATGCTATGGTGAAAAAGGTGAAGATTGGGATTGCCAAGAGTCAACCCAAGTACAAGTGCTACCGCCTTGATGACAAGGACACTCTTTTCTTCGAGGATCGTATTGTTGTACCCAAAGGTGACCTCCATAAAGTGATCATGAACGAGGCTCACAATTCTCTCCTCTCCATCCACCCTGAGAGCATGAAGATGTATCAGGACCTCAAGAAAGCTTATTGGTGGACTCGAATGAAGCGCGAGATTGCTCAATTCGTGAATGAATGTGATGTCTGCAGAAGAGTGAAGGCAGAACACCAAAGGCCAGCAGGTCTCCTCCAACCTCTTGCCATTCTAGAATGGAAGTTTGACCACATTGAGATGGCCTTCGTGACTGGGTTTCCAAAGTCCAAGCATGGCAATGATGCAATATTCGTTGTCATCGATAAACTCACCAAAGTGGCTCATTTTCTGCCTATCAAAGAGTCGATCACTGCAGCTCAATTGGCGGAACTCTATACCTCTCATATTGTCTCTCTGCACGGTATTCCAGAAGTGATCTCTTCAGACCGTGGCAGCATCTTTACCTCGAAGTTTTGGGATTCTTTTCAGAAGGCCATGGGCACGAACATCCGCTTCAGCACAGCTTTCCATCCTCAAACTAGCGGTCAAGTCGAGCGTGTCAACCAGATTCTTGAAGATATTCTTAGGGCTTGTGTGATCTCCTTCGGCATGAAGTGGGAGGATTGCCTTCCTTATGCTGAATTCTCCTACAACAACAGTTTTCAAGCAAGTTCAGGCAAGGCCCCATTTGAAATTCTGTATGGCAGGAAGTGCCGTACCCCTCTCAACTGGTCTGAAACCGGTGAACGTCAGCTTTTGGGTAATGACTTAATCACAGAAGCAGAGGAAATGTGCAAAGTCATTCGTGATAACCTCAAAGCAGCCCAATCCCGTCAGAAGAGCTACTATGATAGTAAGCACCGTGATTTGGCTTTCGAGATCGGAGATCATGTTTACCTCCGCGTCTCTCCTATTAAAGGTACTTGTCGCTTCGGTATCAAAGGGAAGCTTGCCCCGAGATACGTGGGACCTTTCAAGATTGTCAGCAAGAGAGGCGACCTCGCCTATCAACTCGAGATTCCTTCAAACTTTGCAAATGTTCATGACGTGTTCCATGTCTCTCAGCTTCGAAAGTGCTTCAAGACCCCTGACCGCACCGTCAACTTCGAGTCAAAGTCAAGTGGTCACACCATTCCGACCGTGAAGCTACCTGGGAAAGCGAGGATCACCTCCGTTCTGAGTACCCGACGTTCTATCAGTCCTAGATCTCGGGACGAGATCCTTTCATAGTGGTAGAGTGTTGTAACACCCCGGATGTAACTTTCCCAATTTGTACTCCAACTCTTGCCGTTTCCGGCGTTAAGTTATTTTATTTCTTCGGGTTCGGTTTGTCTCCGTGTGTTGTTATCATTGTCATGCATCTCATATCATGTCATCATGTGCATTGCATTTGCATACGTGTTCGTCTCAGGCATTCGAGCATTTTTCCCGTTGTCCATTTTGCATTCCGACGCTTCATTCTCCTTCGATGGTCATTTCTAGCTTTCTTTCGTGTGTGGGGAGTAAACATTTCCGGATTGGACCGAGACTTGCCAAGCGGCCTTGGTTTACTACCGGTAGACCGCCTGTCAAGTTTCGTACCATTTGTACTTCGTTTGATACTCCTACGATTAACCGAGGGACCGAAAAGGCCTCGTGTGTGTTGCAGCCCAACACCCCTCCAATTTGTCCCCAAACCCACCTAACTCTGCTCCATCATCTAGAGCGTTCGATCACGATCGCGTGGCCGAAAATCGCACCTCATTTGGACTCTCCTAGCTCCCTCTATGCCTATAAATAGACCCCCTCCGTTTTCGGATCTCCTTCCTCCCCGAAACCCTAAAAAAATCGCCCCTTCGCCGTCGGACGTGTCCGTACCCGTCGGACACGCCCGCACCGCCGCGCCCAACCACCCAGGAGCCGCCACGTGGCCTCCCGCCGCCGCCCACCGCGCGGGCCCGCTCGGCCCGTGGCCGGCCCCCGCGGC
>NC_057812.1:348711672-348717847 GCF_018294505.1 Triticum aestivum | reverse complement strand
CCGCGGGTCCCCGTCGTCGCCGCCGCCGGGCAGCACGCCGCCCCGAGCCGGCCAGCTCATCCGCCTCCTCCCGGCCTCGCCTCCCGTACGGATCCGGCCGCCCCCGGCCATCTTCTCGAACTCCGGCGAAGACTCCGGCGAGGGAACCGGCTGACCTCGTTTTGCGTGCAGATCTGAGATCCGTGAACAGTAACCCTAGAGGTTGTTATTTTCTTCTAAGTCCTAGAATTCCAGATCCATGTGCCCTTCTTCCTAGCTCCGTAACTTTGTATTTGTAGCTCCGATTCATGCATATAGCATATCACAATGTTCATCTCAGAGAGTACATCATTTCATTCCATTGCATCAGTTTCATTTGAGTTCATCTTGATGCCCGAAATGCTGTTAGAAGAGGGCTACTTGAGTTAATTGTCAGATCTGTTACTCCCTTTAGCACTTTTGTCATTTTTGCCATGATTAATGTGTGCATGCTATGCCCATGAGTTCTACATGTGTTTTGTTAAGGGTTTTGTCATCTTTCCAGAGGTGCAACCCATGTATTTTTGTGATGTGTGGTGACTTGTGCAAGCTTGCAAAGTGGTGCACTTGCTAAGTCTGTTTTCAGGGATTTAGTAATTTCACTAAGTCCTGGAGCTGTTTATCTCATGATGCCATATGTTCTTGTTGTTTCCTAGTGATCCGTGCCTCTTTTGAGGATGATCAGTAAGGGAGTTTTGTTAATCTTGTAGTGCTCTATCCATCCATGTCTTTGTTTGCAATTATGAAGCACCCTAGCGTGAGTCAATCGAGCTCTACTTTTGCTACCTTGTGAATCTGGGCAGATTGTCAACTTGTTTGCAATTTCGCCGGTGATGTTGTAGTTGATCCGTGCATGCTATGTTATTGTTCTTGCCATGTCTCGATTGCATTTCGTGCCTTCTTGATGGGTGTATGCTTGTCTTGCCATGACTTGCACCGTAGTGAGTGCATCGAGCTCTTAAACATGCCTACTTGAGTTATGTTTCAGCATGTGTCAGTTTTCACTAAGTATAAAAACTGATTATGTTTTTGCTATGTTCACATGCTTGCAATTGTATTTTCTGATCCCTTTTGGCACAAGGTCACTAAGGTACTTTTGTTAAGATCTTTGAGTAGCTCCATGCCATGCTTTACTTTGCCATGTTCAGGTCCTGTAGCATATAGTTTTTTGGCTCCGAAGAGGGCTACCTGATCTGAAATTCCAGACAAGTGTTAATTTCACTAAGTTTGAGATCTGTTTGTGATATGCATTTTTGCCATGCTTGTTTGAACCTGTTAATTGATGATTTGGCCGTAGCTCAGTGCTAGACTTTTGTTAAACATCTTGTATGCATTCCTGCCATGTATTTTGTTGTCATGTTTGGGTGCTGTAGCATGTTCATTCCATTGCATTTAGATGCCTACTTGCTGTAAATCGCAGACCGATGTCATATTTGAATCGCTTGCCATTTCCAAACCGTAACTCCGATTCCGGCGTTCTTTATATCGTTTTTCAAGCGATTTCGTCTCATCTTTCCAGTGGCACACTTGTATTTCCAAGTTGAGGCCAGGGTCATTCATTTTCCTGTCATATCTTGCATTTTGCATCCCGCATCGCATCCCGCATAGCATATCATCTTTGCATTGTGTTGTTTGAGTTTGCACGTGGTTGATTGTATCCTTGTTGCTTGTTTGTCTTGTTTGGGTAGAGCCGGGAGACGAGTTCGCTAACGAGGAGCCCGTTGAGTTTGCTTTCGAGGATCCAGTCAACTGTGATAACTATGCAGGCAAGATGATCATACCATCGAAATCACTACTATCTTTGCTGTGCTAGTTTGCTCGCTCTTTTGCTATGCCGATGCTATGATGCCTACCTTTTGCTTTCAAGCCTCCCAAATTGCCATGTCAAACCTCTAACCCACCATTGTCCTAGCAAACCGTTGATTGGCTATGTTACCGCTTTGCTCAGCCCCTCTTATAGCGTTGCTAGTTGCAGGTGAAGATTGGACGCCGTTCCTTGTTGGAACATTTATTTACTTGTTGGGATATCATTATATTGTTATGTTATCTTAATGCATCTATATACTTGGTAAAGGGTGGAAGGCTCGGCCTCTCGCCTAGTGTTTTGTTCCACTCTTGCCGCCCTAGTTTCCGTCATATCGGTGTTATGTTCCCGGATTTTGCGTTCCTTACGCGGTTGGGTTATAATGGGAACCCCTTGATAGTTCGCCTTGATTAAAGCCTTTCCAGCAATGCCCAACATTGGTTTTCCCATTTGCCACGTAGCCTTTTCTTTCCCAACTCAAGGGTCATCTTATTTTAACCCCCCGGGCTAGTGCTCCTCTGAGTGCTGGTCCAAACTAGAGCCCCTTGCAGCGCCACCTCGGGGAAACTCGAGGGCTAGTTTTAGTTGTACGGATTGCTTATCTGAGTGTGCCCTGAGAAAGAGATATGTGCAGCTCCTATCGGGATTTGTCGGCACATTCGGGCGGTGTTGCTGGTCTTGTTTTAACCTGTGAAAGTGTCTTGAATTACCGAGATACCGAGTCTGATCGGAACGTCTTGGGAGGAGGTCTATTCCTTCGTTGACCATGAGAGCTTGTCATGGGCAAAGTTGGGACTCCCCTGCAGGGATTTGAACTTTCGAAAGCCATGCCCGCGGTTATGGGCAGATGGGAATTTGTTAATGCCCGGTTGTAGATAACTTGAACCTTATCTTAATGAAAATGAATCAACTAAGTGTGTTACCGTGATGGCCTCTTCTCGGCGGAGTCCGGGAAGTGGACACGGTGTTGGAGTGATGTTTGCGCAGGATGCTCTCTACTTTCTCGCTCGCGCTTTGCCTCCTATTCTCGCTCTCTTTTGCGAAATAGTTAGCCACCATACTTGCTAGTCGCTTGCTGCAGCTCTATATATATTTACCTTGCCTTACCTATAAGCTTAAATAGTCTTGTTCGCGAGGGTGCGAGATTGCTGAGTCCCTGTGGCTCATAGATTACTATTACACCAGATGCAGGCCAGAAGTTTCCGCTCCAGGAGACGCGTATGAGCTCAAGTGGGAGTTCGACGAAGACTCTCAATGTTACTATGTTTCCTTTCCCGATGATCAGTAGTGGTGCCCAGTTGGGGGTGATTGGGACTGTGTCGCTTGTTGGGTTCTCTTTTATTTTGGCGCCGTAGTCGGGCCATGAGTGTTTGGATGATGTAATGTTATTTATGTACTTGATTGACGTGGCGAGTGTAAGCCAACTATGTTATCTCCCCCTTATTATTTATATTACATGGGATGTTGTGAAGATTGCCTAACTTGCGACATATGCCTTCAATGCGATTATATCTCTAAGTCATGCCTCGACACGTGGGAGCTATAGTCGCATCGAGGGTATTACAAGAGAGTACAACAAAATACACACACACACACACGCACACACACACACACATATATATATATATATGTGTGTGTGTGTGTGTGTGTGTGTGTCATCTCCATAGGATCAACATGCACAAAGCCTAGGCCACCACGAAATGCATACATGAAGTTTCAAATCTGTGACTTAGTGAAACTACACCCTTGCGAGAAACGGAACGAGGTGGAACCGGGACGGAATAGTACGGGACAAGCCGGAGCAACAAGGCCGTTTGGCTCAGGGTCATCGCCATGCAGGGACAATGGGGTATCGGGACGACATCGATGCGGGACGGTACGGTGCAACCGCTTGTTTGGAAGGAGGGCCGTAGAGGTGCTAGGACGCGGCCATCCTGGCAGCAATGCAGGTCCAACGGCAGGGAAGGGAGGCAGCGGGGAGGCTCTCCGGCGAGGAAGGGTTCGGTGGGAGGCCGGTGATGGGCGGATCCGGTCCACGGGGACCCGATCTAAGCCTTGGCGGCGGTGGACGAAGCTCCAGGAGGGACAGGTGAAGTCTGGCGGCCATGGCAGCTCCCTATGAGGGAAACAGAGAGAGGGCGTGAGGGAGAGAGAGAGAGAGAGAGAGAGGGAGGAAGAGAAGGAAGCGAGGGCAGTCGAGACCTGACACAGTCGGTGCTGGAGGTTGCTGCAGCTCCTGCGAGGCCGCCGGCAGGTGGCGCAATGGAGACAAGGCGACGGGGTCAGGCGGCCATGGGAGACAGCGGTGCTCAGGTACAAGCAGCGGCGCGCGCGGGCTCGTCCGGGCCCAGATGGGCTCTGGCAGACACCGATCTGGGTTTCGCGGGCCTCGCGTGGTGGAGGCGCGCTAGCTGGCGGCGGGAAACGACGTGGAGGCCGCGGGTTGGCCTGGAGGCTCAGAGGGACGCATGGCACGGTCCGGTTGGTGGAAAGCGGCAGCGCATGCGGGGGCTGGCCCTTGGGACGGTGAGAAGTGGCACAGACGAGGTGGCCGGCATGAAAAACAGAGGAGGAGCAGCAGTGCTGTTGATTGGGGGTGCGGATTTCCAGTAGGGAGGTAGGAGTCTGCCAAAAATGGAAGGAGGGGTGCTTAAATAGGGTAGATGCTAGGATTAGGGGGTTTTGGAGATGTTTTCGGGCATCAGATCGCGATAGGACGGTCCATAGCGGACGAGGTTTAGGTGGGCTGCACGTGGGCTGATTCTGGATGTGCAGAAGGTCGTGGGCTGTGGGAGAGAAGAGAGAGAGAGAGGCCTGGTGACTGTTTCCAGATACCAAAAACCTCTGACGTTTGACAGGATATAATGCCGCTATAGTAATCCACTGAGGCATCAAACGGACTCCGAATGTGATGAAATATGGAAGGCGGCATACCAACAATAAAACAACACCGCACGCCAACTTTCACCCCATTCTGAGAACATTTTTATCCCACTTACAAAATAATATTTTAGAGGTGCCGCGGGCGCGGGCCAGTGTGGTTGGACTCAGAACAGACGACAGAGAGAACTGGGAGACCCGAATGGATGCAAGTTTTGAAAAACATGCAGATGAAATGCACATGATGACATGACAAGGTGCAACACGCAAGCGGATGGCGTGGCAATGACGGCGAATAATTAGAAGACATCTGGCGCATCGGTCTCATGGCGTTAAAATTCTCCTCCACTAAGAGAAGATCTCGTCTCGAGATCTTAGGATCAAGGCGGAAGAGAAAGAGGATAAGGTGAAATAACAACGCAAGAGAGAGGATGAACAATGTCGTGAGCACTTGGGTAGAACAGAGGAACGCCAATTATGATGACGATCAAAAGCTCAAGGAACATGATAGACTGTGAAACCTCTCTAGGTAGAACAAGATAGAAAAGGAATAAGAATGAAAGAATTGGGATAGCATCCCTGTATAATAGAAAAGCAGAGGTAGACAAGATAAGAGATTTGAAAAGAGGATACCACACTCCGGTAAATGAATAATCAAGGAAATAAAATGGTATTGTAGAAACAAGACAATGGGTCGACGAGAGCAACATCACCGTGCCTCCGGAACGAAAGAATAGAAAATAAATCATTGGAAGGAAAAGAAGGGGGAAAACAAAAGACAACTTCCACCATAATTGAATTCAGAAGCATCCTTGCAAGGAAGGATTGAACGAAGTTGTCGAAAATTCAAGAACGAAAAGAATAAGCTTGTTGTGGGCTTATGTAAAACATCTCAAAATTATGAGGTGACAACTGGCCACAAATGGAAACGATAGTTTTCTTGAGACGATAGAAAAGATGCAAAACAACATGTCTGAAAGACAAGAAAGAATTAGTTGCACATCGGTATGCAAGAAGAGGGATACTTGAGCTCCAACAAGAATCTTGACGGAGTTGAAGAATGAATTAAATCCTTGATGTGAATGAGTTAAATCCTTTATGAACGACCATGAGGAAATCCGGTAAAAAAAGATTAAATAAACAAAGGTTGAAAAGAACAAGATGACAAGACAACCGAGAAAAACATGGAACTTTGGAAAAGAAAAGATAGAAACAATTGGGACTTGAATTTATTCATCATGAACAAAGTGAGGGCATCACGGGAATTTTATCTCTTTTCAATCTTAAATCTGTAGGCACTTGCCAAATTTTAGTTGACATTATGTAATCTATTGAATCCATGTTTGTGTCCTGTAAGGTCAGTACTTCTTTGACCAGCATTTAATGGAAAAGGTAAACCTTGCCGGGGACTCGTGCATGTAATATGTCTATGCAGGGGCGGAACGCCTCTATACTTTTAAGTAAACAAGTTTT
>NC_057812.1:348689951-348711375 GCF_018294505.1 Triticum aestivum | reverse complement strand
ATCCTGGCCAAAGCAATGTTCGAGTCAAGGGATGGGAGCACCTAAGTTTCAAAAAGCGACAAGGTTTTCTTATGCACAAGGCTTTACTTATAGAACACATATGGAAAAGAGAAAGAACTTATCTGTTTGGCATGCCAGAGATCGTAGTGTAGGCTCATCTTTCTATCTCCTCCTGGAGACCAAGTCCTTGGCAGGAGCCTGCAATTTATGCAAATGAAAATGATGCCAGATGCGACCTGTCGGCGTTCTGGGAACGGGGGTCCCCAGACTTCCTGCCTGCGGCCCACGCCGTGGTTCTGCGAGTGGGCCCATACGGCCCATCTTCACCAGCAAGGACTCAAGACCCTCGCGAGGGGCCAAGCCTTGCAAGGCGGACAACACAAGACCTCCTCAGGAGCGGCCTCACCAGGCTGACTCGCGAGGGGCAGAGAGATCAAGGCCAGGAAAACCTCGCGAGGTTCCGATGACATGAGCCATGACGACTAAGGCCTGGCGGGCGCCAGGCAGGCGCCAGCATGCACAGTGTCCTTGTTTCCTCTTTGGTGCTAAGGAAGCAGGCGCACGCACAGAGTACCGAGGCGTCAAGCAAAGGTTTCCATATCGGTGCAACGAGACCAAGACTAGAAGGACGACAAGATGGAGGTCACCATGGAGCCCAAGACGGCGTCACCACCAGAGGCTTTGACAGGCGAAGACCACTTTTGTCATGATAAGTTGTACTAGTTGTCCCCTTTCAAATTGGCCGTTGTTGGCTCCCTTCCCGCTCAATATTTGGGGAGAGGACCAGGGCCTCTATAAATTGGATGAGCCACCATAGTAGGGGGGAGGGGTCTCGAATCCACCCGAACAACCACAGGTTCACCAAGCACAAGAATACTTCTCCTCAGGAGGCTGTTCTTCACTTGTACTGTCCATCCTCAGCCCAAGAGGAAATCCACCACCACACACTAGAGTAGGGTATTACACCACAACGGTGGCCTGAACCAGTATAAATCTTGTGTCCCTTGTGTTGCGAGTTCGTCGAGTTAGCCCTTAAGATCTTAGCAAAGCTAGGACGTGGATCTGTAGGGGGAGATCTTCGCGCGCACCCCAGTGTTCGAACCTTGAGGGTTTTGCCAGAACCCGTGATCCGACATTTGGCGCGCCAGGTAGGGGTGCGCCAGAGCTTCTCTCCTGCCAGTCGATTCACCAACGCTCTACAGTTCCAATGTCCGGCGACTCAAGGACCAACACCGACCGTTGGGTAGCCTGGCCGCTTGGCGACGCTGCCTTCCCGGGAAGACCTCAATCCCGCGCTCCAGGCGGCACGAGCGCCACCTGAGACCGCGGGGCGCGGGCGGCGCGGCCAGGCGCTATCCACCCTCACCCCACGGTAGGTGCGAGCTGCTGCAAGGGCCACAAGCCACGCCACGGCTCCGGCACCGCACACCCGGAGGGAGCAGGCAAACATGCGAGCTGCACTCATGGTGGCACGGGAGCTGCTACGGTGCCGGCTGATGGAGAGCGGTCGGGATGCACTGCTGGAGAGAGTCGCCGAGCTACTGGACGTCGCGGCTTCAGGAGCGTCGCCCTTCTACTCCCTGCTCGCACCCCAAGCTGCGGCCGGGCCGCATGGCGGGCCACACCGTGCCCGCGCGCCTACAGGCGGATCGCCAGACCTCATCGACACCGGGGCAACCACCGGAGCAGCACGACCGCTCACGCCCGCGCCACCTCCGCTGGGCGCGGGCACGAGCGCTGCCACCTACGGTCCGAGGGGGATGCAACCCTACCATCCTCGAGGCGGCGCACTAGGTCGGTCGACATGGATCGTGGGGCACATCGGGGAGGTCTTCGAGGCAACGGACCCGGAGGCCTATATGCCCCACATGATGAGCTAGGAGTACACGCCGGAAGATGACCCCGGCTCGTTCCTCGAGCCAGGCTGGGGAGAGGAGGAGTTAGGAGCTGAGGCCTTCCAGGAGCCGCCCGAGAGCCCCACTAGCCACGCCGTCGACAACAGCTATAGGGTACCACTAATCTCCCAAGGGCAGACTTACGCTAACCATGAATCGCAAGTGAATCAGGTCACAGCGCCATGCGAAGTTTCCGGTGCGGCAATATCTGCCTCACCAAGAGAAGCTCACTGGGGGCTACGTGGAAGGGGTCAGGAGCAAGGCCCCTCCCCGCATCGCATGGAGCAAGGTGTCCCCGGAGGTAGGCCCTCTGCCGGGGAGGTGCTCCAGAGCCTACCCCCGGCAGAGGACCCGTGGTCGCCGAGGGCGCCGCTGGCGTCCCCTCTGCCATCGTTGGTGTCGTCCTGGTCTCCGGTAGTCCCAACGGTGGTACGGGGTGGCGCAAGGTGTGCCCCTCGTCTGGCGATATGAAGTAAGGCTCACGCCTGTGAAGATCGCCGCCCGTGACACTCTCGCGTAATAACGAGTGGGGCTGTACACGCCTTGGAGTCTTGGGAGTGCCGCCCTCGGGCCTCGGGGGCTCCCTCCCACGTCCTAGTGGCAGCACTTAGATCCGCGCTGGTGAGAAGACTTGAAGACTAGACTAGGTGCCGGACGCGGACATTTTCTTTTAGCCTCTTTTCTATAGCCCTGCTTTCTGGATTTGTATTTAAGTTGGAGTTGAGTTTTCATTTGACGCGCGCGGGGGTGCCTTTTCTTGCTCGAGCGATTTCTTGCTGTCTGGTTCTTGCCTTATTTTGGATTCACACCTGTTGCTCCCCCCTCGCGGGCTCCCCGCGAGCGGGGCTGGGCAAGACGCACGTGCACCACGCGCATGTCACGCCGCGGCTGGCGCTCGCTTATCGTGCGGCCCCCTTGGGCACCTCGGCGAGTTCCTACGGAGCTTCCAACCTCATGAGCCGGTTTGGGCTCATCCAAGCTAAGGTAAGCCACAACAACAACTTCGCCCCAGGGCACGATAGTCCACGAAGATACATATTCAACTCGACTAAACAAGATAAGGGCCGTAGCAAATTTAGAAGAGGGACTTCCCCTCCAAAAATGCTCTTACAACTTCAAGGGCTACACCCGAGCTTCTGTGTGCAGGACAAATAGCTGGGGAGCACGGGATCAGTCAGACATCTCACTCGCCGCGTCCCCCAGATCACCCTAAGACGCGTCGCTGGCATTGTCGCCGCCATCACTGGCATCACTGCTACCATCGATGGCATCACCATCACCTCCACCAGCGCCGCCATCACCGCCGTCGACCATGTCACCCGCGTCTGCTGCGACTACCACCCCATCGTCATCAGAAGTGAAGGCCCTGGCTAGCGCATCCACATTGTCATCCACCCACCACGATAGGTCGCCTCAGATGGCCTCGGGCACGGGAGCGATGGCGGCATCAAAGTCGAAGTTGCGGTCGGCATTCTGAAGATGGCTGAAGACGCGGGAGAACGCGCGCCCGAGCAAGCCGCGACTTCTCTCTTCAACAGCTTGGCGGGCCCTCTCGGAACAGTTCTCCAGGTGCGTCACCATGTCGGTGAAGAAGCGGAGGTGGCTGACGTAGTCGTTCACGTGGGGATGAGGAGCATTCTCAAAAAAATATGGCCCAGGGCGATGTTAGCCTTGTTCCTGAGGTCCTGGAGCATGGGGGCGTGCACACGCTCCAATGTCCGCCGCTGAAGCACTTCTTCCTTGTTCTGCCGCGTGATGGACTTGATGTCAGCGACCCGCTGCCGAAGAGGGAGCAGCTCGGCGCGGGCGGAAGCCAGCTTAGCCTGTGCCGAGGCCAGGGCGGTTGCGGCGGCCTCCTCGCGCCGCTCCACCTCGACCAACCTGGACTTGAGGGCAGCAGTCCTACCAGCGGCCCTGACTTCCACGAGCTTCAGCTTCAGGTCCTACCTACTCCCGAGATCCGCGAGCCTCGGCCACCCGGCGATCAACCTTCTCCTGGGCCCTGGCCTCACGCACGCCGATGTCATCCTCCGCCTGGGAAACTTGATGCTCCCTCGCCTCCAGTCGTTCGAGCTCAAGGCTACGCTCCACGGCATCCAGTGCCAGCGCCTCCTCGCGCTTCTGTATCTCTTCTTCTTCGGCGAGCGTCCCCCTCAATGACGCAAGGGTGGCCCTGCGCGCCTCCACTTGCTGATCCAAGATGGTGCTCCAGGCTTGGAGCTCCCACGCGTGCTTCTCCATGGCCTCGCGGCGGCGGTTAGCTTCCCGAGCCTCTTCCAGAGCTCAGGAGCAGGCCTCACGGGAGGCTGCGATGGAAGCCTCAGCCTTCGCATTATCGAGCTCGCGCTGGTGGCGCCCGAGGTTGATTGACACCTTCAGCTTATGCCGCTCCTCCACCAGCCGAAGACCCTCGGCCATGAGGCGCGCGCCCACATCCACGAGCTCTTTGCCAAGCCGGTTCATCGCGCCCATCGCCTCCTGAAAGAGCTCGTGGCGAACGACGCTCCTCTCTCGCACCGACTCGAGCATGCTGCTGACTTCATCATCCACCGTGGGGACCGCGGATGGGGCCTGAAGCGGCTCGCCCCCTTTCAGCAGGGGGCTGGGGGCTGGCATCCACCCATTTGTGGGATGGGCCTCGTGAGGGGCCCGGACAAGTGAAGGCCAGCTGCTTGAGGAAGACCCTAGTATCGAAGCCAACCAATCGCCGTCCACGACCAGGGGAGGAACCCTTGGCACGCTTGCTGTGCTCCGAGTGAGGCCGCGAGGAAATGACGCCGAAGGCACAAGCTCGAGACACCTTGTCGACGGGTCGGCTTCCCCGGTTAACTCCGCACCGTGAGCAGAGCGTGGGCTTTTAGTGCTCAAGCATAGTAGGAGAAGCGGGGCGAGAGGAGGCTGCTCCTCAGGAGATCTTGCGGCCTTGGCGGAAGGAATCCTGAAAAGATATCGCCGGGAAGGGAAGCAGGACGCGGAGAATCACCAAGATAAGCTACTTACCCATCAACGACGATATACTTTCTCCGCTTTAACGGCCCGAAGGTGCCGCTACTTGGGGACCCCTTCCTCTTGCGGAGCTCTTCGAAGTCCACACAGAGCCGACCGAAGCACTGGACATGGCGGCCAACATGAGGCGCAACTGTAGATGCGCTCGAAGGGGCAGCCTCAGGAGTGCCAAGCTGAGGGGAGCCATCAGGCTCTGCCGTACAGCGACCTGCCAAGGTCTCAAGAGCCGCGGGCTGCGTCGCCTCCTCAACTGCCGCCTCAGGGCAAGAGTAACGAGTCCCTGAGGACAACGTCTCTGGAGCCCTGGGTGGCATCAGCATCTGGACACCTTCACCATCGGCTCCCAGCGGTGCTCGCCCCCCTGCATCCACACGTGGGGCAAGCTCGATGCCAGCAGTAGGGAGAGGAACCACGATGATAGGGTTCTCACGAGGCCCCACGAGGCTGTCTGGTTGCAACCCCCACTCATCGAAGGAGGGCATCTGCTCCGAGAATATCGCCTTGTTCAAGTAGTGGTACAGAAGGCAACTCTTCCTCGGCATGTCATCTGGCAACGGGACACCCGTCAGGACCTCAAACACCGTTCATCGCGCCTCAAGGGGAGCCTAGACTCCTGAAGTCTCATGTGGTCCTGGCTGCTGAGCAAGGCCCACGTCGGTCGAGAATGCGCTGAAGCAGAGTGATTCGGTGCCAGATAAACTCCTTCACCACCATAGGTGCAGTCATGCCAGGGTCCTTGAGCTTCTTCAGCACGAGCCAGACGGGGACAAGGCACGGATCGGTGAGCCTCTAGTGGAGCCAGCCGGAGTTGGGAATGGCGGGCGCTGGCGGAGAAGAGAGCAGTGGGCTGAGCACTCCGACATCAAGAAATACCCACCATGTCCGAAATCCGCTCGTGGGTGGTGGGGGCTCGAAGTCAATCCCGCCCTGGTCATCACCGCCACGGCCTTAAAGCTCATGCACCCTGAGCTCTGGCGGGGGTCAATCAAGTGCAGCGAGAAGAAGTGACGGAAAAGGGCCACGGAAGGAAAAATGCCTACCATGGCCTCACGAACAAAGGCGAAGACAGCGATAAGGGTCACTAATTGAGGATCAAGGTGCAACATGTGGATCTGGTAATGCGCAAGCACAACGTTGAAGAAGACAGAGAAAGGAGGGACCAGGCCGGCTCAAAGGGCGCCGGTGAAGAATGGGACCTCGGTGGCTGCTCGGTCAATGCGAGCATGAGATGCAGGCCAAACCACCGTCTTTCCCCACTCATTGAAGTTGGAGGCAAGCACGGGACACACCTTGCCCATGGCCTCATCGTTGAGCACCAGCGATCGGCCAACTGCGGGCTCGGCAGCCGGAGGCGCACTGGCCAAGGACAGAGGTGTTTTCCCCTTATCTGCTTGAGTTGGCGCCATGGCTATGGAGTGGGCAAAGCTCGGGTCAGATCAGAAAGAAGAGCGGAGTCTGGGGGAAGCAGAGGAATTGGAGGAGAATGGCACAGGCCGCAGGCAATGGAAGAATAACTGTGTAGGTTGCGATGGCTGCATAGCCAGGCGGGTATCAAGGGAGCGTGGGGAAGTGGAGGCGCCCACGTCCAATCAACCACCACGCGTCGACCAAGGCCGCGGGCTATTGGGGTCCGCGGTGCTCCGGGCTTGCCCCTTTGGCTTCGCCTCGAAGCCAAGCTCGAGCACGAAGGATCTTGCGGCCTTGGCAGAAGGAATCCTAAAAAGATATCGTCAGGAAGGGAAGCAGCACACGGAGGATCACCAAGATAAGGTACTTACTCGTCAACGGTGATGTAATTTCTCCGCTTTAACGGCCCGAAGGTGCCGCTGCTTGGGGACCCCTTCCTCTTGCAGAGCTCTTCGAAGTCCACACAGAGCCGACCGAAGCGCTGGACATGGCGGCCAACACGAGGCGCAACTAGAGATGTGCTCGAAGGGGCAGCCTCAGGAGCGCCAAGCTGAGGGGAGCCATCAGGATCTGCCTCTCAGCGACCTGCCAAGGTATCAGGAGCCCCGGCCTCAGGAGCCGCGGGCTGCGTTGCCGCCTCAACTGCCGCCTCAGGGCAAGACTCACGAGTCCCTGAGGATGACGCCTCAGGAGCCCTGGGTGGCATCAGCATCTGGACACCTACACCATCGGCTCCCAGCGGTGCTCGCCCCCTGCAACCACTCTTGGGGCAAGCTCGGCGCCAGCAGCAAGAAGAGGAACCACGATGATGGGGTTCTCACGAGGCCCCACGAGGCCGTCTGGACGCAACCCCTACTCATCGAAGGAGGGCATATGCTGTGAGAATATCGCCTTGTTCAAGAAGCGGTACAGAAGGCAACTCTTCCTCGGCATGTCATCTGGCAACGGGACAACCGTCAGGACCTCGAGCACCGTTCACCGCGCCTCAAGGGAGAACCGAGACTCCTGAAGTCTCATGTTGTCCTGGCTGCTAAGCAAGGCCCACATTGGTCGAGAATGGCGCCGAAGCGGAGCAATTCGGCGCCGGATAAACTCCTTCACCACCATAGGCGCAGTCACACCAAGGTCCTTGAGCTTCTTCAGCCTAAGCCAGACGGGGACAAGGCACGGATCGGTGAGCCCCTGGTGGCGCCAGCCAGAGTTCGGAATGGCGGGCGCTAACGGAGAAGAGAGCAGGGGGCTGAGCACTCTGACATCAACAAATACCCACCGTGTCCAAAATCCGCTCGTGGGTGGTGGGGGCTCGAAATCAATCCCCACGCCGGCCGTCACCGCCACGGCATGAAATCTCATGCACCCTCAGCTCTGGCGGGGGTCAATCAAGTGCAGCGAGAAGAAGTGATGGAAAAGGGCCACGTAAGGAAAACTGCCTACCATGGCCACGCAAACAAAGGCGAAGACGGCGAGAAGGGTCACTGATTGAGGATCAAGGTGCAGCATGTGGATCTGATAATGCACAAGCAAAGTGTTGAAGAAGGCGGAGAAAGGAGGGTCCAGGCCGGCCCAAAGGGCGCCGGTGAAGAATGGGACCTCGGTGGCTGCTCTGTCAATTCGAGCACGAGATGCAGGCCAAGCCACCGTCTTCCCCCACTCATTGAAGCTGGAGGCAAGCACGGGATGCACCTTGCCCATGGCCTCATCGTTGAGCACCAGCGATCGGCCAACTGCGGGCTGGGCGGCCAAAGGCGCACTGGCCAAGGACAGAGGTGTCTTCCCCTTATTTGCTTGAGGTAGCGCCATGGCTATGGAGTGGGCAAAGCTCGGGTCAGATCGAAAAGAAGAGCGGAGTCCGGGGCAAGTAGTGGAATTGGAGGAGTATGGCGCAGGCGATGGAAGAATAACTGTGTAGGTTGCGCGCATAGCCAGCCGGGTATCAAGGGAGCATGGGGCAGTGGAGGCTCCCATGTCCAATCAACCGCCACGCATCGACCAAGGACGTAGGCTATTGGGGCCTGCGGTGCTCCGTGCTTGCCCCTTTCGCTTCGCATCGAACCCAAGCTAGACCGCGCCTTGGGCCCGGGGGCTACTGTCGGCATTCTGGGAATGGGGGTCCCTAGACTTGCCTACCTGCGGCCCATGGTGTGGTTCTGTGAGCGGGCCCGTACGACCCATCTTCACCAGCAAGGACTCAAGACCCTCGCGAGGCGGATGACCCAAGACCTCCTTAGGAGCGGCCTCACCAGGCTAGCTCGCGAGGGGAGGAGAGATCAAGGCCGGGCAAACCTCGCGAGGGCCCCGGACAAGTGAAGGCCAGCTGCTTGAAGAAGACACCAGGATCAAAGCCAACCAATCGCCCTCCACGACCAGGGGAGGAACCCTTGGCATGCTTGTTGTGCTCCGAGCGAGGCCGCAAAGAAAAGACACTGAAGGCGCAAGCTCGAGACACCTTGTCGATGGGCTGGCTTCCCCGGTTGACTCCGCACCGTGAGCAGAGTGTGGGCTTGAAGTGCTCGAGCCTAGCAGGAGAAGCGGGACGAGAGGAGGCTGCTCCTCAGGAGATCTTGCAGCCTTGGCGGAAGGAATGCTGAAAAGATATCATCAGGAAGGGAAGCAGCACGCGGAGAATCACCAAGATAAGGTACTTACACGTCAACGGCGATATACTTTCTTCGTTTTAACGGCCCGAAGGTGCCGCTGCTTGGGGACCCATTCCTCTTGCAGAGCTATTTGAAGTCCACACAGAGCCGACCGAAGCGCTGGACATGGAGGCCAACATGAGGCGCCACTGGAGATGCGCTCGAAGGGGCAGCCTCAGGAGCGCCAAGCTAAGGGGAGCCATCAGGCTCTGCCTCTTAGTGACCTGCCAAGGTCTCAGGAGCCCCGGCCTCGGGAGCCGCTGGCTGCGTCGCCTCCTCAACCGCTGCCTCAGGGCAAGAGTCACGAGTCCCTGAGGATGACGCCTCAGGAGCCCTGGGTGGCATCAGCATCTCGACACCTTCACCATCGGCTCCCAGCGGTGCTCGCCCCCCTGCATCCACACTTGGGGCAAGCTCCGCGCGAGTAGCAGGAAGAGGAACCACGATGATGGGGTTCTCACGAGGCCGTCTGGACGCAACCCCCACTCATAGGGGGAAGGAAACTCTTCCTCGGCATGTCATCTAGAAATGGGACAGCCGTCAGAACCTCGAGCACCGTTCGCCGCGCCTCAAGGGGGAACCCAGACTCCTGAAGTCTCATGTTGTCCTGGCTGCTGAGCTAGGCCCACATCGGTCGAGAATGGCCGCGACGGATAAACTCCTTCACCACCATAGGCGCAGTCACGCCAAGGTCCTTGAGCTTCTTCAGCCCGAGCCAGACGGGGACAAGGCATGGATCGGTGAGCCTCTGGTGGCGCCATCCGGAGTTCAGAATGGCGGTCATTGACTGAGAAGAGAGCAGGGGGCTGAGCACTCCGATATCAACAAATACCAACCGTGTACGAAATCCACTCGTGGGTGGTGGGAGCTCGAAGTCAATCCCTGCGCCGGCCGTCGCCGCCACGGCCTGAAAGCTCACGCACCCTCAGCTCTGGCGGGGTTTTTTATCAAGTGCAGCGAGAAGAAGTGACAGAAAAGGGCCACAGAAGGAAAAATGCCTACCATGGCCTCGCAAACAAAGGCGAAGACGGCGAGAAGGGTCACTGATTGAGGATCAAGGTGCATCATGTTGATCTGATAATGCGCAAGCACAATGTTGAAGAAGGCAGAGAAAGGAGGGACCAGGCCGGCCCAAAGAGCGTCGGTGAAGAATGGGACCTCGGTGGCTGCTCGGTCAATGCGAGCACGAGATGCAGGCCAAGCCACTGTCTTTCCCCACTCATTGAAGCCGGAGGCAAGCATGTGACGCACCTTGCCCATGGCCTCATCGTTGAGCACCAGCGATCGGCCAACTGCGGGCTCGGCGACCGGAGGCGCACTGGCCGAGGACAGAGGTTTCTTCCCCTTATCCGCTTGAGTCAGCGCCATGGATATGTAGTGGGCAAAGCTCGGGTCAGATCGGAAAGAAGAGCGGAGTCTGGGGGAAGCAGAGGAATTGGAGGAGAATGGCGCAGGCGATGGAAGAATAACTATGTAGGTTGCGATGGCCGCATAGCCAGGCGGGTATCAAGGGAGCGTGGGGAAGCGGAGGCGCCCACGTCCAATCAACCGCCACGCGTCGACCAAGGCCACAGGCTATTGGGGCCCGCGACGCTCCGTTCTTGCTCCTTTGGTTTCACCTTGAAGCCAAGCCCGAGCGCGCCTTGGGCCCGGGGGCTACTGTCGGTGTTCTGGGAATGGGGGTCCCCAGACTTGCCTACCTGTGGCCCACGGCGTGGTTCTGCGAGCGGGCCCGTACAGCCCATCTTCACCAGCAAGGACTCAAGACCCTCGGGAGGGGCCAAGCCTCGCGAGTTGGACGACAAAAGACCTCCTCAGGAGCGGCCTCACCAGGCTGGCTCGCGAGGGGCAGAGAGATCAAGGCCAGGCAAACCTCGTGAGGTTCCGATGACGTGAGCCATGACGACCAAGGCCTGGCGGGCGCCTGGCAGTCGCCAGCCTGCACAATGTCCTTGTTTCCTCTTTGGTGCTAAGGAAGCAGGCACAGGCGCGGAGTACCAAGGCGTCAAGCAAATGTTTCCATATCAGTGCAACGAGACCAAGACCAGAAGGACGGCAAGACGGAGGTCACCATGGAGCCCAAGATGGCGTCACCACCAGAGCCTTTGACAGGCGAAGACCACTGTTGTCAGGATAAGTTGTACTAGCCGTCCCCTTTGGAATTGGCCGTTGTTGGCTCCCTTCCGGCTCAATATTTGGGGAGAGGACCAGGGCCTCTATAAATAGGATTAGCCACCACAGTAGGGGGGAGGGGTCTCGAATCCACCAGAACATCCACAGGTTCACCATGCACTAGAAAACTTCTCCTCAGGAGGCTGTTCTTCACTTGTATTGTCCATCCTCAGCCCAAGAGGCAATCCACCACCACACACTGGAGTAGGGTATTACACCATAACGGTGGCCCGAACTAGTATAAGTCTTGTGTCCCTTGCGTTGCGAGTTCGTCGAGTTAGCCCGTAAGATCTTAGCAAAGCTAGGACATGGATCGGTAGGGCGAGATCTTCGTGCGCACCCCAGTGTTCGAACCTTGAGGGTTTTGCCGGAACCCATGATCCTACACGATCTTATCTACATGGACATGCGATGCTTATGAAATGCTTATGCGTGCAGGCAACTTGTCGGGGGCCCCCAGCGCTTCACTTATTTCTCTGTGGCTCAGGGCCTGCGCCTGGCTTTGTACAAGGGGTTACATGCAACTGAGGCAAGGCCTGTACAAAAGGGTGGCTGCTGGGAAGGCCCGACAGCCGTCCCTTATGGTTAGAACTTCTGGAGATACTCAATATTCCATGAGGTTTGCAATTGAATGCGATACCCAGTCTCTAGACAGACTGCGCCAGGTCTGGTGACTCGTACTACCCGGTAAGGGCCTTCCCACTTTGGCGTCAACTTGTTTGCACCATTGGAGAACTGAACACACCTAAGGACAAGGTCGCCTTCCTCAAAACACCGGGCATGAACCCTATCGGATCACGGGTTCCGGCAAAACCCTTGAGGTTCGAACATTGGGGTGCGCGCGAAGGTTTTCTCCCTATCGATCCACGACCTAGCTCTCTAAGATCTCGCGGACGAACTCGACGAACACACAATATAAAGACACAAAATTTATACTGGTTCGGGCCACCGTTGTGGTGTAATACCCTACTCCAATGTGGTGGTGGTGGATTGCCTCTTGGGCTGATGATGAACAGTACAAGGGGAAAAACAGCCTCCTAGGGTTGAGGTGTTCTTGTGCTTGGCGAACTTGTGTGGGTGAGATGCCTCTGAATGAGTTCTCCTTCTCTTTCTCCCGTTTTCTCTCGTCCCCTCCTCCGTGGTAGCTAGTTCTACTTATATAGGCCCTGGTCCTCTCCCCAAATATTGAGCGGGAAGGGAGCCAACAATGGCCAATTTGAAAGGGGACAGCTAGTACAACTTATCCTGACAAAAGTAGTCTTCGCCTGCAAAAGGCTGTCGTGGTGACACAGTCTTGGGCTCCATGGTGACCTCCGTCTTGCCGTCCTGCTGGTCTTGGTCTCGTTGCACCGATATGAAACCTTTGCTTAATGCCTCGGTACTCCACACCTGCGCTTGCCCCCTTGGCACCAAAGAGGAAGCAAGGACACTGCACGTGCTAGCGCCCTCCTGGCGCCCGCCTGGTCTCGATCATCATGGCTCACATCACGAGGACCTCATGAGGTTTGCCTTTCCTTGATCTCTCCGCCCCTCGTGAGCCTGCCTGGCGAGGCCGCTCCTGAGGAGGTCTTGCGTCACCAGCCTTGCGAGGCTTGGCCCCTCGCGAGGGTCTTGAATACCTCGTCGATGAAGATGGGCCGCACAAACCTGCTAGCTCAGCCACGCCGTGGGCCGCTGGTAGGCAAGTCTGCGGACCCCCATTCCCAGAATGCCGACAGTAGCCCCCGGGCCCAAGGCGCGCTCGGGCTTGGTTTCGAGGCGAAGCCGAAGGTCAAGCGCGGGGCTGTACACGCGCGCGCGTGCGGCCTAGACGTTCGCCCACATGCGTGGCCTAGGCAGGTGGCCCCAAAAGCCCGCGACCTCAGTTGATGTGTGGCGGCTGATTGGATGTGGGCGTCTCCGCTTCCCCATGCTGCCTCGGCAACTGCCCGACTTGACAAGTCCCTGCGACATGCAAGGAAACCCATCATTACATGTCATCATGGGGGGCGCTGGTTGGCCTACTCCTGCTATAAATGAGGAAGGGGGCGGAGCCCCCGTCCCCCACTTCTTACCATTCCGCCTGCTTCTTCCTCCTCTGCTCCACCACTGAGTCCAATGGCGCCGTCGAAGAGGATCTCCGCCGTGGAGAAAGGAAAGGCCCCTCGCGAGGGGCCCAGCTGCCCGGCGGCCAAGCGGGGACGCGGCCGTCCCCGCAAGCACACCACGACTCCTGCCGTGGCCCCCCGCTCCCGGGGTGGCGCCGCTGCGCGTGGTGGGGATCGCTCCGGTCGCGGAAGCCCCGTCGATGAGGTGAGACTTGACATGGTTGCGCGGCCTCCCCGGCTACGCTTCCACTCGGTAGAGGTGCTGCCGAAGTTCGTTGTCTGGTCGGAGGATCTGGCCGGCAACTGGCTTCAGCTTCCGCGCTTCTTCGTCGACGAGCTGCCGACCTCTGGTCCAGGCGGGCTCTGGCTGCAGGCAGACGACTACTGCAGCAGGGCCTCCTGGGTCGCGGTTGAAGTCTCCACCGCAGGCAACATAGCTCTGGCCCACGGTTGGCAGACGTTCGCCCGCGTGCGCGGCCTAGGCAGGTGGTGCGCCCTCCATTTCAAGTATGACGGTGATGCGACCCTCTATGTGAGGGAGTTTGGGGAAGATGGTCACCGCGCCGGGTGCTGCCCCGAGGCAACGACGGCAAGGAGGTGCTCGGTCTTGGTGATGGCCGCGATGAGGGCGAGCCCGCTGGCCGCGCCTCGTCCAACTACGGTGGCTCTTCTCTTGGCGAAAGCTCCAGCAGCGGCGGCTACGACCAGCCGCCACGTCGCCGCGCTCGCTTCGAAGGTGGTAGCGGGTCGTCTCATCGTCGCGCCTCCGTGAAGCGCGAGGAGGGATCCGGCTAAGCTCGGGACATCGCTGGAGGCCTACCCCCGTGGTTCGCTGCAACGCCGCTTTTGTTTTGTTCCTCTTTTCCTTCCTGCATCAAAATGAAACCAGTATGGGCTCGGAGGGGCGTGTATCGAACTGTGATTCCTCAATCATTATGCTATGCTTGTTATTTTCGTGTTGTGTCGTTATTTTGTGTGGAGAAAACTTAGCCTGGCGCATTCGGGGCAGCCTCTTCTTCACGAGGCACTTGTTTCCTCATGCCCGTCTTGGCTTAGTGGTTGCTCAGGAACTGCAAAAAAATTGTTAGGAAGCTCGCTAGGAGACTTATCATTCACCCGAGCCTTGACCCAGCGCTTCATATCACGGTACCCGAGGGGCATGGATTTAGGAGAGATGTGCCGGCTTGTGGGCTCGAACGAGGGTGCCTCACGAGAAAGCAGACCAAAGGCAGAGAGAAGGACCAACACAGGAGGAAGAAACCGTCGCGAAGGCGCCTGCCTAGCCCCCTCGCGAGGTATGCGAGAGAGAAAACATAAGCGAACTGGAACCGAATCAACAAAAGGCGATGGAACCAAATAAGCAAGGAACATCCGAGGCAAACTTGAATTAAGAGAAGGCGAGACAACTACGGAAAGCAAATGAAAATCCGCGTCCGGCACCTAGTCTAGTCAAGTCTTCTCACCAGCGCGGAGCTAAGTGCTGCCACTAGGCGTGGCAGGGAGCCCCCGAGGCCCGAGGGCGGCACTCCTGAGACTCCGGGGCGTGTACAGCCCCACTCATTATTATGTGAGAGTGTCACGGGCGGCGATTCTTCACAGGCACCGGGCCTTCTTCAAAGGCACTGGGCCTTTCTTCACAGGCACTAGGCCTTGCTTCATAGGCACTGGGCCTTGCTTCATAGGCACTGGGCCTTTCTTCACAGGCATTGGGCCTTGCTTCATGGGTAGAACTTCCGGAGGTGCGGGATGTTCCAGGTGTTCTAGATGGGAACCTCGTCCTGTGTCTCCACGCGCGCGGCGCCAGGCCGGGAGATATGGAAGACCCTGAACGGGCCCTCCCACATGGGTGAGAGCTTGTGCAACCCTTCCCTTGAGAGGACCCGCCTCAGGATGAGGTCGCCTGCCTCAAGCGTCCTGGAGCGGATGTTGCGACAGTGGTATCGCCGTAGTGCCTACTGGTACCTTGCCACCCTCAGTGCAGCTTCGTGGCGACGTTCCTCCCCCAGTACGACGTCCATCACCCGCGTGGCGTCCTGCCACATTTCATCAAATGCTAGGACCCATGCAGAGCGATGCTTGACCTCATTAGGGAGGACTGCTTCATCTCCGTAGACAAGGAAGAACGGGGTCTCGCCCGCTGGCTTACTAGCAGTGGTGCGTATGGACCACAACACGGACTGGATCTCATCGTGCCAGCCCCTGCCGTAGGCCTCGAGCTTCTTCTTGAAGGTCCTGGTCTTGAGGCCTCTCAGGACCTCCGCGTTGGTGTGTTCAGCCTGGCCATTGCTCCTGGGGTGCGCCACCGAAGTGTAGCAAATCTGCATTCCAAGGTGAACTACGAGCCGTTGTCAATGATGATGCGGTTGGGGACCCCAAAATGGCTCACGAGGCCCTTGATGAACTTAACCGCAGAACCAGCTAGGATGGTGCGGACGACTTCCACTTCCGCCCACTTAGTGAACTTGTCGATGGCGGCGTAGAGGTAGCGGTAGCCCCCTGGCGCTCGAGGGAATGGGCCCAAGATATCCAGCCCCCAGACCACGAACGGCCATGTGAGCGGTAAAGTCTGGAGGCCCTGAGCTGGCTGATGGATCTGCTTGGCGTGGAACTGGCAAGCTTCGCAGGACTTCACTAGCTCAGTTGTGTCGTTGAGCACCATGGGCCAGTAGAATCCACTGCGGAACACCTTGCTGACAAGAGTCCGTGACGACGAGTGATGTCCGCAGTCCCCGCCGTGTATGTCAATCAGCAACTCCTTCCCCTGGTCCCTGGAAATGCAACGCAACGAAACATCATTTGGTCGCTTCCTATACAACTCACTGTCCTGGATGCAGTATGTCGTGGCTTGCCGGCCATGCGCTCTGCATCCTCTTCCTTATCCGGTAGCGCCCCTTGCCTCGGATATTCCTTGAATTCCTTGGTCCAACATCCCTGTTGGGGCTCGAGCGCCAAGAGCAAGCGAGCTCCTGAGGGCGGGCCACAAGTTGGGGCTCCCGTGGCAGGCGGTTGTGGGAGCTCCTCCCGAGGCCGTGCCGTTCTTGAAAGTGGTGGCATAGCGGACGGCTTGAAGAGCCACTCCTCAAAGACACCAGGCTCTTGCGGTTGCCGCTTGGATGCCCTCCTGCCGATGTCGTTGGCTTCCTTGTTGGTGCCCCGGGGCACATGCTACACCTCCAGGCATAGGAACTGCTTTTCCATCTTACGTACCTCTGCGAGGTACGCCTCCATGTGCTCGTCCTTTGGCTCATGTTTTAGGATCAAAAGTATGTCGAGGGGGGGGGGTGATTAGACTACTTGACCAAATAAAAATCTAGCCTTTTCCCAATTTTAGTTCTTGGCAGATTTTAGCAACTTTGAACAAGTCAAGCAATCTTAACACAATTCAAGCAAGCATGCAAAGAGTATATGAGTAGCGGAAATTAAAGCATGCACCTTGCAAGAATGTAAAGGGAAGGGTTTGGAGGATTCAAACGCAATTGGAGACACGGATGTTTTGTCGTGGTTCCGATAGGTGGTGCTATCGTACATCCACGTTGATGGAGACTTCAACCCATGAAGGGTAACGGTTGTGCGAGTCCACGGAGGGCTCCACCCATGAAGGGTCCACGAAGAAGCAACCTTGTCTATCCCACCATGGCCATCGCCCACGAAGGACTTTCCTCACTAGCGGTAGATCTTCACGAATTAGGCGATCTCCTTGCCCTTACAAACTCGTTGGTTCAACTCCACAATCTTGTCGGAGGCTCCCAAGTGACACCTAGCCAATCTAGGAGACACCACTCTCCAAGAAGTAACAAATGGTGTGTTGATGATGAACTCCTTGCTCTTGTGCTTCAAATGATAGTCTCCCCAACACTCAACTCTCTCTCACAGGATATGGATTTGGTGGAAAGAAGATTTGAGTGGAAATCAACTTGGGGAAGGCTAGAGATCAAGATTCATATGGTAGGAATGGAATATCTTGGTCTCAACACAAGTGTAGGTGGTTCTCTCTCAGAAAAAATAGGTTGGAAGTGTAGGTTTGTTCTGATCGCTCTCTCCACGAATGAAGAGGAGGTGGAGGGGTATATATAGCCTCCACACAAAATCTAACCATTAAACATAACTTTGCAAACTCGGTGGGACCGAATGGTTAAACTCGGTTGGACCGATTTAGCAAAGCTAGTGACCGTTAGGGTTTTCGGTGGGACCGACATGCAACTCGGTAGGACCGATATGATTAGGGTTAGGGCATAACGTAATCTCGGTGAGACCGATTACACAAACTCGATGAGACCGATTTTGGTAATAAGCTAACCAGAGAGTTGGTTAGGTAAACTCGGTGGGACCGATCGCTCATTTTGGTGAGACCGAAACATTATGAAGGGAAAACGGAGAGTTTACATTGCAATCTATGTGGGACCGACCGCTCATCTCGGTGAGACCGAAATGTTGCAAAGGGAAACAGAGAGATTACAACCCCATCTCGTTGAGACCAAGATCCCTATCGGTGAGACCGATTTTCCTAGGGTTTGTCGGAGTGGCTATGACATTTGAAACTCGGTGGCGCAGGATAGAAAGAATCGGTGGGGCCGAGTTTGACTTTTGGTTAAGGTCATATGTGGATGTGAGTAAGTAGTTGAGGGTTTTGGAGCATATCACTAAGCATTTTGAGCAAGAGCCTTATTAAGCAACACCTCATCCCTCCTTGGTAGTATTGGCTTTTCCTATAGACTCAATGTGATCTTGGATCACTAAAATAGAAAATGTATAGTCTTGAGCTTTGAGCTTGAGCCAATCCTTTGTCCTTAGCATTTTGAGGGGTCCACTTTTCTCATCCATGCCATGCCAATCATTGAGCTTTCCCGAGTTATTAATCTTGAAATAGCATTAGCTCAATGAGCTATATGTTGTTAGGAATTACCAAAACCACCTAGGTCCTAGGGATAGTTGCACTTTCAATCTCCCCCTTTTTGGTAATTGATGACAACATATAGATCAAAGCTTCGACAAATGATAATAAGAGTGAAAAACATCGTCGCTTTGAGAAGTATGTGAAAAGGAAGAGCTCCCCCTAAATTTGTGCATAGTCTAAGATTTGCTTTGGACCGCAAATGCACAAAGAGTTAGGATCATGGGTTACTCTTCCGTGTCACATACATCTTGGTGGAGCGCTCAAAATGATAATAATTAAAATACATGCACTCATCACCAAGTAAAATGAATAATCATATAAAAGGATAATGTCGTCCAACAAGCATTAAGGTAGTATATGATCAAACACATGATCATCTAAGCAAGCACAAAGTATAAAGTATCTCAACCAAGCAAATAAATGAAGTTTAACCACCAAACAAAAAGAGAGAATAAAAAGCAACGCTCTCTCTCTCTCAGCCTATAATCTATACATCCCCCCCTTTGGCAACAAGTTACCAAAAAGTTCATATAAAATGCATAGTGCTAGATCGACACTCAGGCTTGATCTTCAGGTGGTGGTGTAGACAGAACTCCAAGAATGAAGGCATCAGTCGATGTAGATGGAGCTGGTGGAGTAGGTGCTGGAGCCGGTGGCATTGAAGCTGTAGCTGGTGCAGATGAAGTAGCTCTGGTGTCTAGAATAGGCACTGCAGCAGACCTCTGACCTCTGGGCACTCTAGCAAAAGCATCAGTGGTTGTCTTGCCCTTCTTCTCCTCCACTTCATCCTGAAGTTTCTCAATGACTGACTGGATCTCAGTGACCTTCACATCTAAGTCATAGAACTTCTCCTCCACGATCCTCTCCAAGCTCTCCTGGTTTTGAGTCAGGGTGGCCAGTCCCTTCTCAATCCTCAGAGTGGAGGAAATCAAGTAGCCAAGATGATCTTTCTTGCTCTTGAGAAGATACTGAGATGCTTCTTCAGTAGTTGGCATCATTGCAGCCTTTTCAGCCTTTGCCTTCTCCTTCTTGGCTTGTGCATGCACAGAAGATGGTTCATTTTCATCCATCACCATAGTGTTGTCCTCAAAGTCTAGGTAGATGGGCAGGTGCTCCTTGTCTAGCAGATATGTGCAAGTGCCCATCTTGGAGTTGATCAGCTCCTGGATCTATGGAGCATACCCACAACTCCTCTTTTGATCTGCAACTGTCCTCTTTATGGTTTCCACTATTAGGCTCATGACTTTGAACTTCTGTGGGACATCAAAGATGTGAAGCAAGTTAATTGCATGGCTTCTGATCATCTTGTGATCACCTGACTTTGGCAAGAGAGTGTGCCCGAGGATCCAGTTGATGGTTGGCAAGCCTGACAAAAGGTAATGTACAGATCCAAACTTGTGTGTCTCAAGAGCAGCATATGGGATCTCCTTGTACATGTGTGCCATGGTGTTATGATCCTTCTTCTTGTTCCTCTTCTTCAGAGTCTTTCATTATTGAAGATCTTCCAAGCACTCTGGCAGTGGTCTTCTTGACCCTCTCTTTCCTTTTCTTTTCTGCCACAACCTGCTCTTTGGGTGCTGATCCCAAAGTCTCTTGAGTGGATGCTTTGACTTTAGACATTGGAGCTCTCTTGGCAGGAACCTTTTGCTTCATCCCTGGCTTGGTGGCAGTAGTTGTGCCATATTCCTTTTTCAGGACTTTCCTCTTTGAGGTGGTTTCTTCCTCCTCAGCCACATAGTCCTCATCCTCTGACTCTGAGGTTCTTTTCTTGCTGGCCCTTGTGGCAGCCTTTGGCAGATTGCTGGGTGTGCTCCTGCTTCCATCATCTGAGCTGCTAGAGGGACTAGTGCCCTCACTCAAGTGAACCTGCTCCTCTGACTAGTTTTGACTGTCACTCTGATCTGACATGATGCAAACACTGACAGCAGACCCTGTGAATAGATTATAGATGAGGTAGAGTGGATGAGCATGTTGGAAATATGCCCTAGAGGCAATAATAAAAGTGTTATTATTATATTTCTTTGTTCATGATAATAGTCTTTTATTCATGCTATAACTGTATTATCCAGAAATCGTAATACACGTGTGAATACATAGACCACAATATGTCCCTAGTGAGCCTCTAGTTGACTAGCTTGTTGTGATCAACAGATAGTCATGGTTTCCTGGCTATGGACATTGGATGTCGTTGATAACGGGATCACATCATTAGGAGAATGATGTGATGGACAAGACCCAATCCTAAGCCTAGCATAGATCGTGTAGTTCGTATGCTAAAGCTTTTCTAATGTCAAGTATCTTTTCCTTAGACCATGAGATTGTGCAACTCCCGGATACCGTAGGAATGCTTTGGGTGTACCAAACGTCACAACGTAACTGGGTGGCTATAAAGGTGCATTACAGGTATCTCCGAAAGTGTCTGTTGGGTTGGCACGAATCGAGATTGGGATTTGTCACTCCGTGTAAACGGAGAGGTATCTCTGGGCCCACTCGGTAGGACATCATCATAATGTGCACAATGTGACCAAGGGGTTGATCACGGGATGATGTGTTACGGAAACGAGTAAAGAGACTTGTCAGTAACGAGATTGAACAAGGTATCGGTATACCGACGATCGAATCTCGGGCAAGTATAATACCGCTAGACAAAGGGAATTGTATACGGGATCGATTGAGTCCTTGACATCGTGGTTCATCCGATGAGATCATCGTGGAACATGTGGGAGCCAACATGGGTATCCAGATCCCGCTGTTGGTTATTGACCGGAGAACGTCTCGGTCATGTCTACATGTCTCCCGAACCCGTAGGGTCTACACACTTAAGGTTCGATGACGCTAGGGTTATAAAGGAAGTTTATATGTGGTTACCGAATGTTGTTCGGAGTCCCGGATGAGATCCCGGACGTCACGAGGAGTTCCGGAATGGTCCGGAGGTAAAGATTTATATATGGGAAGTCCTGTTTTGGTCACCGGAAAAGTTTCGGGCGATATCGGTAATGTACCGGGACCACCGGGAGGGTCCCGGGGGTCCACCAAGTGGGGCCACCTTCCCCAGAAGGCTGCGTGGGCAAGTGTGGGAGGGGACCAGCCCCTAGGTGGGCTGGTGCGCCCCCCACAAGGGGTCCAAGGCGCAAGGGAGAGTGGGAGGGGGCAAACCCTAGTCCAGATGGGCCTTAAGGCCCACCTAGTGGGCGCCTCCCCTCTCTCCCCCTCTTGGCCGCCTCCCCAAGCCCCATCTAGGGCTGGCCGCACCCCTTGGGGGGGGGGGGGAAACCCTAGATGGGGGCGCAGCCCTCCCCTTCCCCTATATATATTGGAGGTTTTTGG